>NC_041382.1:434868981-434933627 GCF_002162155.2 Triticum dicoccoides
CGGGGGCAAGCGCCCCCGATCTAGATCGGGGGGAGAGCGAGAGGAACAAGGGGGAGTGGGTGTCGTGGGGGGGAGTGGGATTCGGTTGGGTTAGGGTTTGGAGTAGTGGGGGGTTAGTAGTGGTTAGGTGGACCGAGGTGGGCCGGCTTGTTTGGTCGGTTGGCCCATGGGGGGGTTCCCTTTTTTTTGTTAGTTCTGTTTTTAACATTTTTCTTTTATCTATTTTCTCTTACTGTTTTAATTCAACTTAGGGCATTTAAGTCCTTTATAATTTGTGTTTTCTTTACTATAATTACCTATGCCACTTTTGGCACGCTCTGAACATTTTTGTTTTAATTTTTGAAAACTTTTATTGTTTGAAATATTTAGAATTTGAATTTTTGAAATGTGTTCGAACCATTGCGAGGTTAGCCACAGTAACCGAGGTGACGTGGCATGATTAGCGTGGTATTACTATAGCATGATTATCCGGGCGTTACAGGAAGTTTGGGAAAGTCCTTTTATTCCCTCTCATTTAACTTTCAAAAAGTTCGAATTCACTCACTTTCAGTCAATCAATCAAACAATCAATCAAATCTATCTATTTAATATAACATTACAAAATTTAGAATTTTGGGATGTTACATCTAGGGATAGAAACTTCCAACTCCAGTTTTTCTTCATAAGATTGCATCAAAGCATCAATGATATGTTTGGTAAAGGCTTTATTTTGACTATAAGCATGAGGAGAATTTGCACGGATTGCAACAAGGAAATACAATCTATCAAAGAGCAATTATCATAATTAAATTCCTTGAGATTCAAAATAGTGGGTTCATTGATATTTAAAGTTTTGACTTCTTCAATCCCACTTTTAACAATTTTAGCATCAAGATCTAAAGACTCCGAATTTTTGGAACGCCTTCTAGGTAAAGGTGGATCATATTCAGTCCCATCATTATCAAGATTCATATTGCAAAACAAAGATTTAATAGGGGACACATCAATAACTTTTAGATCTTCATCTTTATTATCATGGAAACTAGAAGAACACACTTTTATAAAGCAATCTTTCTTAGTACGCATCCTATCGGTTCTTTCTTTGCACTCATCAATGGAAATTCTCATGGCTTTGAGAGACTCAATGATATCATGCTTAGGTGGAATAGATCTAAGTTTCAAAGAATCAATATCAAGAGAAATTCTATCAACGTTCCTAGCCAACTCATCAATCTTAAGCAATTTTTCTTCAATCAAAGCATTGAAATTCTTTTACGAAGTAATAAATTCTTTAATATTAGATTCAAAATCAGAGGGTATCTTATTAAAAATTCCATAAGAATTGTTGTAGGAATTACCATAATTATTAGAGGAATTACTAGGATACGGCCTAGGATTAAAGTTTCCTCTATACGCGTTGTTACCAAAATTATTACTACCAACAAAATTCACATCCATAGATTCATTATTATTCCCAATTAAAGTAGACAAAGGCATATCATTAGGATCAGAAGAAACACTTTTATTAGCAAATAATTTCATAAGTTCATCCATCTTTCCACTAAAACATTAATTTCTTCTATCGCATGCACTTTCTTATTAATAGATCTTTCAGTGTGCCATTGAGAATAATTAACCATAATATTGTCTAGGAGTTTAGTAGCTTCTCCTAAAGTGATTCCATAAAAGTGCCTCCCGCGGCCGAATCTAAAAGATTTCTAGAAGCAAAATTCAATCCGGCATAAATTTTTTGTATAATCATCCATAAATTCAAACCATGTGTAGGGCAATTACGTATCATTAATTTCATCCTCTCCCAAGCTTGCGCAACATGTTCATGATCAAGTTTCTTATAATTCATGATATCGTTTCTGAGAGAGATGATCTTAGAAGGAGGGAAATACTTAGAGATAAAAGCATCTTTGCACTTATTCCACGAATCAATACTATTTTTAGGCAAAGACGAATACCAAGCTTTAGCACGATCTCTAAGCGAAAAAGGAAATAGCTTCAATTTAACAATATCATTGTCCACATCTTTCTTATCTTGCATATCACACAAATCAACAAAGTTGTTTAGATGGGTAGCGACATCTTCACTAGGAAGGCTGGAAAATGGATCTTTCATGACAAGATTCAACAAAGCAGCATTAATTTCACAAGATTCAACATCGGTAAGAGGAGCAATCAGAGTGCTAATAAAATCATTGTTGTTGGTATTAGTAAAGTCACACAATTTGGTATTATCTTGAGCCATGTGACAAGCAAGCAATCCAACACACAAGCAAACAAGAGACGGGCAAAAAGAGGCAAATAGAGAAAGAGAAGAAGGACGGAGAGAGAGGGCGAATAAAATGGCAAGGGTGAAGTGGGGGAGAGGAAAATGAGAGGCTGGGAAATAATGTAATGCGGGAGATAAGGGTTTGTGATGGGTACTTGGTATGTTGACTTTTGCGTAGACTCCCCGGCAACGGCGCCAGAAATCCTTCTTGCTACCTCTTGAGCACCGCGTTGGTTTTCCCTTGAGGAGGAAAGGGTGATGCATAAAAGTAGCATAAGTATTTCCCTCAGTTTTTGAGAACCAAGGTATCAATCCAGTTGGAGGCCATGCATGAGTCCCTCACACCTACACAAACAAATAAAATCCTCTCAACCAATGCAATAAAGGGGTTGTCAATCCCTTCACGACCACTTACGAAAGTGAGATCTCATAGATATGATAAGATAATATTTTTGGTATTTTTATGATAAAGATGCAAAGTAAAGAAAGCAAAATAAACGGAAAAGGAAATAGCTTGTTGAAGGAAGATTAATATGATGGAAAATAGACCCGGGGTCCATAGGTTTCACTAGTGGCTTCTCTCGAGAGCATAAGTATTACGGTGGGTAAACAAATTACTGTTGAGCAATTGACAGAATTGAGCATAGTTATGAGAATATCTAGGTATGATCATGTATATAGGCATCACGTCCGAGACAAGTAGACCAACTCCTGCCTGCATCTACTACTATTACTCCACACATCGACCGCTATCCAGCATGCATCTAGAGTATTAAGTTCAAGAGAACAAAGTAACACTTTAAGCAAGATGACATGATGTATAGGGATAAACTCATGCAATATGAAATAAATCCCATCTTGTTATCCTCGATGGCAACAATACAATACGTGCCTTGCTGCCCCTACTGTCACTGGGAAAGGACACCGCAAGATTGAACCCAAAGCTAAGCAGTTCTCCCATTGCAAGAAAGATCAATCTAGTAGGCCAAACCAAACTGATAATTCGAAGAGACTTGCAAAGATAACCAATCATACATAAAAGAATTTAGAGAAGATTCAAATATTGTTCATAGATAAACTTGATCATAAACCCACAATCCATTGGTCTCAACAAACACACCGCAAAAGAAGATTACATCGAATAGATCTCCACAAGAGAGGGGGAGAACTTTGTATTGAGATCCAAAAAGAGAGAAGAAGCCATCTAGCTAATAACTATGGACCCGAAGGTCTGAAGTAAACTACTCACACTTCATCGGAGAGGCTATGGTGTTGATGTAGAAGCCCTCCGTGATCGATGCCCCCTCCGGCGGAGCTCCGGAAAAGGCCCCGAGATGGGATCTCATGGATACAGAAAGTTACGATGGTGGAATTACGGTTTTGGCTCTATATTTGGTAGTTTGGGGGTACATAGGTATATATAGGAGGAAGAAGTACGCCGGTGGAGCAGTGTGGGCCCCACGAGGGTGGAGGGTGCGCCTGGGGGGTAGGCGCGCCCCCTACCTCATGCCCTCCTGGTTGCTTTCTTGACGTAGGGTCCAAGTCCTCTGGATCATGTTCGTTCCGAAAATCACGTTCCCGAAGGTTTCATTCCGTTTGGACTCCGTTTGATATTCTTTTTTTGTGAAACTCTGAAATAGGCAAAAAACAACAATTCTGGGCCGGGCCTCCATTTAATAGGTTAGTCCCAAAAATAATATAAAAGTGTATAATAAAGCCCAATAATGTCCAAAACAGGATATAATATAGCATGGAACAATAAAAAATTATAGATACGTTGGAGATGTATCACTATCAAACTACTCACTACTTATAATTTCAGCACTTGCAGACAATACCTTACTGGAAACTACTTGTCATTTCCTTCTGCTCCTTGTTGGGTTTGACACTCTTACTTATCGAAAAGAGCTACAATTGATCCCCTATACTTGTGGGTCATCAAGGCTATTTTCTGGCGCCGTTGCCGGGGAGTGGAGCGCCTTTGGTAAGTGGAATTTGGTAAGGAAACATTTATATAGTGTGCTAAAATTTATTGTCACTTGTTACTATGGAAAACAATCCTTTGAGGGGTTTGTTCGGGGTATCTTCACCTTGTCCGGAACCACAATTAGCTACCCCTCAACCTAATGCACCTACTGAAAATATTGAATATGAAATTCCTTCGGGTATGATAGAACAATTGCTAGCTAATCCTTATGCAGGAGATGGAACCGAACATCCTGATATGAACTTGATATATGTGGAACAAATTTGTGGATTGTTCAAGCTTGCATGTTTACCCGGAGATGATGAGAAAGGTTTTCCCTTTATATTTGAAGGGAAAAGCATTGGCATGGTATAGGCTATGTGATGATATTGGATCATGGAATTGGAATTATTTGAAATTGGAGTTCCACCAAAAAAATTATCCTATGCATCTAGTTCATCGTGATCGGAATTATATATATAATTTTTGGCCTCGTGAAGGAGAAAGTATCGCTCTAGCTTGGGGGAGGCTTAAGTCAATGTTATATTCATGCCCCAATCATAAGCTCTCAAGAGAAATTATTATCCAGAATTTTTATGCTCGACTTTCTTGTAATGATCAAACCATGCTTGATACTTCTTTTGCTGGTTCATTTATGAAGAAGACTATTGAATTCCGGTGGGATCTTTTGGAAAGAATTAAATGCAACTCTGAAGATTGGGAACTCGGCGAAGGTAGGGTGTCAGGTATTAAACTTAAGTATGATTGTGTTAAATCTTTTATGGATGCTGATGCTTTTCAAAAGTTTAGCACTAAATATGGACTTGACTCTGAGATAGTAGCCTCCTTTTCTGAATCATTTGCTACTCATGTTGAACTCCCTAAGGAGAAGTGGTTTAAATATCACCCACCTATTAAAGAAGAAATTAAAGAACCAGTACCAGTTAAAGAAGAAACTATACTTTATAATGTTGATCCAGTTGTTCCTTCTACTTATATTGAGAAACCACCTTTCCCTCTTAGGATCAAGGAGCATGCTAAAGTTTCAAGTGTGGTTAACAAAAGCTATATTAGAACACCTAAACCTGACGAACAAATTAAAGTTGAACCTACTATTGCTATGGTTAAAGATCTCTTGGAAGAAGATATGGATGGGCATGTTATTTACTTCTGTGAAGAAGCTGCTAGAATTGCTAAACCTGATAAAAGAAATAAACATAGACCTGTTGTTGGCATGCCTGTTATTTCAGTTAAAATAGGAGATCACTGTTATCATGGTTTATGTGACATGGGTGCTAGTGTGAGTGCTATTCCTTACACTTTATGTGAAGAAATTATGAAAGACATAGCACCTGCTGAGATAGAAGAAGTAGATGTTACTATTAAACTTGCTAATAGAGATACCATATCACCAATTGGGATTATTAGAGATGTTGAAGTCTTGTGTGGGAAAATAAAATACCCTACTGATTTTCTTGTTCTTGGTTCCCCACAAGATGACTTTTGTCCCATTATCTTTGGTAGACCTTTCTTGAATACAGTTAATGCTAAGATAGATTGTGAGAAACAAACTGTTGCTATTAGCTTTGGTGATGAATCTCATTAGTTTAATTTTTCCAAGTTTAGTAGAAATTATCATGAAAAAGAACTACCTAGTAAGTTTGAATTAATTGGTCTTGCTTCTATTGTTGTGCCACCTACTGATCCTTTAGAACAATATTTTCTAGACCATGAAAATGATTTACATATGCATGAAAGAAATGAATAGACAAAGTTTTCTTTGAACAACGTCCTCTGCTTAAACACAATTTGCCTATTGAAACTCTAGGAGGTCCTCCTCCACCTAAAGGTGATCCTATGTTTGAATTAAAACAATTTCTAGACACTTTGAAATATGCTTATCTTGATGAAAAGAAGATATATCCTGTTATTATTAGTGCTAACCTTTCAGAACATGAAGAAGAAAGATTATTGAAAGTTCTAAGGAAGCACTGGGCTGCTATTGGATATACTCTTGATGATTTAAAGGCCATTAGTCCCACTCTATGTCAGTACAAAATTAATATGGAACCTGATGCTAAACCCACTATTGATCACCAACGTCGGTTGAATCCAAAAATGAAGGAAGTGGTAAGAACGGAAATTTTAAAACTTCTGGAAGCAGGTATAATCTATCCTATAGTTGATAGTGGATGGGCAAGTCCTGTTCATCGTGTCCCTAAGAAAGGAGGTATTACTGTTGTTCCTAATGATAAGAATGAACTTATTCCACAAAGAATTGCTACACGCTATAGAATGGTAATTGATTACAGAAAATTAAACAAAGCAACTAGAAAAGATCATTACCCCTTGCCTTTTACTGATCCAATGCTTGAAAGATTATCTAAGCACACACGCTTTTGCTTCTTAGATGGATACTCTGGCTTTTCACAAATACGTGTTTCTCAACCTGATTAAGAAAAGACTACTTTTACTTGCCCCTTTGGAACTTATGCTTATAGACATATGCCTTTTGGTTTATGTAATGCACCTGCTACGTTTCAAAGATGTATGACTGCTATATTCTCTGACTTTTGTGAAAAGATTGTTGAGGTTTTCATGGATGACTTTTCTGTTTATGGGAAGTCTTTTGATGATTGTTTAAGCAATCTTGAGCGAGTTTTGTAGAGATGTGAACAAAATAATCTTGTCTTGAATTGGGAGAAGTGCCACTTTATGGTTAATGAAGGTATTGTCTTGGGTCATAAAGTTTCTGAAAGAGGTATTGAAGTGGACCAAGCTAAGGTTGATGCAATTGAGAAAATGCCATGTCCTAAGGGCATCAAAGGTATTCATAGTTTCCTTGGTCATGTTAGTTTCTATATGAGATTTATCAAAGACTTTTCTAAAATTTCTAGGCCTCTTACTAGTCTTTTGCAATAGGATATTCCTTTTGTTTTTGATGATGATTGTCTTGAAGCCTTTGAAACACTCAAGAAAGCTTCAATATCTGCACCTATTGTTCAACTACCTGATTGGAACTTGCCTTTTGAAATTATGTGTGATGCTAGTGATTATGCTCTTGGTGCTGTTCTAGGACATAGAGTTGATAAGAAACTAAATGTTATTCATTATGCTAGTAAAACTCTAGACAGTGCTCAAAGAAATTATGCTACTACTAAAAAGAATTTTTAGTAGTTGTGTTTTCTTGTGATAAATTTAGACCTTATATTGTTGATTCCGAAGTAACTATTCACATAGACCATGCTGCTATTAAATATCTTATGGAAAAGAAAGATGCTAAACCTAGACTTATTCGTTGGGTTCTCTTGTTACAAGAATTTTATTTACATACCATTGATAGAAAAGGAGCTGAGAACCCTTGAAAGTGCTAGTTATCGACTAGAGAGGGGTGAATAGGCGATTTTTACGAAAGTCTTCAAAACATGAGGGCTTTGAAGACAAATAGTAGAAATGAACCTATTGATATGCAGTGGAAGGTAGACTACACTAGGCAAGCCATAGTCAAGATTGCAATGAAGTGAAAGCACGAAGACTATCGGCAACTAGGTAGTAAGGATCAGGATGGAAGACAATATGAAGCCAAACAGTAAACAACCTTCACACAATGAAGTCAATCAGATCATACATGCAAACAATGACTTCATGAAGACAAACTGTAAAGTAAAGGAAAGTGAAGGATAGGACCAGTTGCTTGGTGAAGACAAGGATTTGGTAGACTCCAGTTGCCGTGACAACTGTACATCTGGTTAGGGAGGCTGAGATTTAACTCAGAAGACTGAGTCTTCACCTTATTCCCCTTGAGCTAAGGACACCCAGTCCTCGCCCAATCACTCTGGTAAGTCTTAAAGGTAGACCTCCAAACCTTCACAAACTTCGTTCACCGGCGATCCACAGTGACTCTTGGATGCTCAGAACGTGATGCCTAACCAGCTGGAGGATTCATAGTCCTCAAGTGTAACAAGTCTTCAGGTCACGCAGACAGAAATACTTTAGTGATGCCTAACACTCTTTGGCTCTGGGTGTTTAGGGCTTTGTCCTCGCAAGGATCTCTCTCTCAAATGCTTCGGAGGTGGGTTGTTCTCAAATGACAAAAGCCGTGCACTAACTCTGAGCAACCACCAATTTATGGTGTAGGGGGTGGGCTATTTATAGCCAGGAGGCAACCCGACCTGATTTGTCCGAAATGACCCTGGGTCACTAAGGAATTGACACGTGTCCAATGGTCAGATTTCAAACACACGCGGTAGCTTGACTTGGGCTACAAGTAAAGCTGACTCATCCAGCTCTGGATAAGATTTTCTTTCATTGTCTTCGCTCGAAGACATAGGATTTGGTTGAGCATCACATCAGTCACTCTGACTTTGTTCAATTGGACCCCACTTATAGTACGGTGGTTCCTATGACTCAACAAAGAAGAAAAGGAAGCTACGAAACAACTATGTCTTCGCACTCCATAGTCTTCACGTGAATGTCTTCCTATGTCAAATCTTCATTGTGAATATCTTCACAGACCACCATTGTCTTCAATGTCTTCACACATTTTTAGGGGTCATCTCTGGTAGGTAAACCTAATCAATATGGGACTACTACCTGTGCTATCCTACAATTCTCACAAACACATTAGTCCCTCAACCAAGTTTGTCGTCAATACTCCAAAACCAACTAGGGGTGGCACTAGATGCACTTACAATCTCCACCTTTTTGGTGATTGATGACAAACTGGTTGAAGCTTTCAACGGGGATAAAAGTATGTGAAAGTTTAAGGATTAACGCATTGTCTTCATAAGTAACAAAAGGCTCCCCCTAAAGACGTGCATATAAGTAGTTTGGTTTTGAATGCAAATGCACATGGCATGTTTTACTTTGTGGAGATCCTCTTTAACTTATGAACACAATTCATCATGCATATAAGAGATAATGAAGATAATGACATGCATAATAAAAAAGGACGTCTGTGGAATGACTTCATGCGGAATTTATCATCGCATTACAAGATAGCAGAAAAAGTAGCTGCCAACCATCCAGTTTATGTGTTACAACTCAAAAACCAAATTGTTTGAAAAGACGAGAGTTGTAAAGATTTAGCAAATAAAGCAACCACCCATAAGGACCCGCTTGAAGACTATCAACTCATATGCTTCTCCCCCTTTTGTCAGTAATGGCCAAAAAGGTTTGAAGACATAGAGTATCTACTCGTTCCCAGAAGGAGTAGATGATGGAGCAGGGTCGACGTTGGAGGTTGGTGGTGCAGACGGGCCTGATGCAGTGTCGAGATGTAGCACAACAATGGTTGGTGAAGTGGCATCGTCTGCTTCATCGACGACTCTCGCAACAACAGTTGCAGCCGAAGATGAATAATCAGATTCTTCAATAGACGGAGTGCGACGCCAATTTGCATTCTGAGGAGGCTTGGAGTCAAACTTGAAGCTCTCGGTGAAGCCATCTTCGCGAAGATCGTCTTTAGGACAGAGCATTGTGAGGCTCTTCCAGGACCGTCTACAGGCTTGATGTGCAACAAACAAGTTCTTGGTGGCCAAGTTGCGAATGTGATTGAGATCCACTAAGAGACTCTGCATCTGATGCTTTAGCCAGTCATGATGCTTATCCTACTTCTGATGTAATGCCACAAGAAGCTCTCGGTCATTGTGAAAGTGCTAGTGATCGACTAGAGGGGGGGTGAATAGGAAATTTTTATGAAAGTCTTCAAAACATGGAAGTTTTGAAGACAAATGATAGAGATAAACCTATTATCATGCAGCGGAAGGTAGACTACACTAAGCAAGCCATAGTCAAGTATTCAATGAAGTGAAAGCACAACGACTAATAGCAGCTAGGAAGTATAGATCAGGTAGGAAGATAGTGTGAAGCCAATCAGAACAAGCGGTCACTCAGTGAAGACAAAAGATAATGCAATCATACAATGACTTCACTAGAGCCAACAGTAAGTAAAGGAATGGGAAGGATGAAACCAGTGACTCGTTGAAGATAATGATTTGTTGGACCAGTTCCAGTTGCTATGACAACTGTACGTCTGGTTAGGGAGGCTGAGATTCAACTTAGAAGACCATGTCTTCACCTTATTCCCCTTGAGCTAAGGATACCCAGTCCTCGCCCAATCACTCTGGTAAGTCTTCAAGGTAGACTTCCAAACCTTCACAGACTTCGTTCACCGCCGATCCACAATGACTCTTGGATGCTCAGAACGCGACGCCTAACCGGCTGGAGGATTCACAATCCTCAAGTGTAATAATTCTTCATATCACAGAGACAGGAAGACTTGAGTGATGCCTAACACTCTTCGGCGCTGGGTGTTTAGGGATTTATCCTCGTAAGGAATTCTCTCTCATAGGCTTCGAGGTGGGTTGCTCTTAAACGATAAAAGCTGTACACTAACTCTGAGTAGCCAACCATTTATGGTTGTAGAGGGTGGGCTATTTATAGCCACTAGGCAACCCGACCTGATTTGTCCGAAATGACCCTGGGTCACTAAGGAACTGACACGTGTTCCAATGGTCAGATTTCAAACACACACGACAACTTTACTTGGGCTACAAGCAAAGCTGACTTATCCAGCTCTGGATAAGATTTGCTCTCATTGTCTTCGCTCGAAGACATAGGATTTTTGGTTAAGCATCACTTCAGTCATTCTGACTGGTTCACTTGGACCCCACTTAACAGTACGATGGTTCCTATGACTCAACAAAGAAGAAAAAGAACGACAAAACAACTAAGTCTTCGCGCTCCATAGTCTTCACTCGATGTCTTCTCTTGTCATAGTCTTCAATGTGACTGTCTTCACATACCACCTTTGACTTCAATGTCTTCATACATTTTTAGGGGTCATCTCTGGTAGGAAAACCAAATCAATGAGGGACTTCTACCTGTGTTATCCTGCAATTCTCACAAACACATTAGTCCCTCAACCAGGTTTGTCGTCAATACTCCAAAACCAACTAGGGGTGGCACTAGATGCACTTACAATCTCCCCCCTTTTTGGTGATTGATGACAAACTGGTTGAAGTTTTCAACGGGGAATAAAATATTTGAAATTGTAAAGGATAGGGTATTGTCTTCATAAGTTGCAAAGGCTCCCCCTGAAGATGTGCATATAAGTAATTTGATCTTGGAATGCAAATGCACATGGCAGGTTGTACTTGTGGCGATCCTCTTTAATCTATGATGACAATTGATCATGCATGATATGATGTAACGAAGATAATGACATGCATAATGAAAAATGGACGTCTGCAAAATGATCTAAGTGCGGAATTTATCATCACACATGCGGAATTTATCATCGCATCATAGAATAGCAAATAAGTAGCAGACGACCATCGAGTTTAAGTGTTACAGCTCAAAGAACCAAATGTATCGAAAACGAGAGTTGTAAGAACTTGGAAAAAGTAGCAAAAAGTAAAGCAACCAGCCATATGGACCCGCTTGAAGACTATCAACTCATATGCTTCTCCCCCTTTTGTCAGTAAGGACCAAAAAGGTTTGAAGACATAGAGCGCCTACTCGTTCCCATGAGGTGCAGGTGAGGCAGCAGGGTCGTCGTTGAGGTCCGGTGGTGCAGAAGAACTTGGGGCAGTGTCGACATGCACTGAAGTTGGAGGAGGTGAAGTTGCATCATCTTGGTCATCTATGACTCTGGCATTTACGGTCGCAGCAAAGGACGAGTAGTCAGAGTCTTCAAGTGAGGGAGTCCGACGCAAGTGAGCATTTCTGGGAGGAGTTGAGTCAAACTTGAACCGTTCGATGAAGCCATCGTCTTGCAGATCAGCTTCAGCACTAAGTAGGGTGAAACTCTTCCATGACCTCCGACAGGTTCATGAGTGACAAAGGCATTTTTGGTGGCAAGATTGCGAATGCGGTTGACATCCACCAAGAGGCTTTGCATCTGACTCTTAAGCCAGTCGTGATGTTTGTCCTATTTCTGATGCAGCGCGACGAGAAGCTCTCGGTCATTTACGACACGAGACCGTCTTCGAGGCCTTTGCGCAATGGAGCTACCAGTGGCATTAGTCTGAGCGCGAGGGCCACGTGTGTTACCAGCAAGAGGATAAACACGAGAAACTACTGGAACTCCTTCAATAGGCTGGGTGAAGCTTTGGTGATCAACATTGTGAAGATAAATGGGATCCTTAGCCGGCTCTGGGTAAATAGCTTCAACTGACAGATCAACCTCTGGCAAGAATATGAGATGATTGCGCGTAGACGGCTAATAGTTGAAGGCAGAGTGATGCTTGATAAGACGCATGACCCATGGCGCATAGAATTTCAACCCAAAAATGTCGGAGCCAGATGTAGCCAACTGCTTGATGAAGAAGTCTTGAGCATTGAAGCTGATGCCATTGAAGATATAGAAAACCAAAGTCTTCATTGCTCCTTCAAGCTTCGCTGCAGATGAATGTCCTTTGACAGGCCATAGAGTCTTCCTGATGATATGGTAAATGGTGTGAGGCAGGTACTCTAGGTCTTCAACAAAGAACTCAGATGCGTATTTAGCATCGTGAGGCAGAGGCTTCATCATGCTCAGCATTTGACTCATGTTGGGTTCTGGCTTCTGAAAGATGCTTTCCAAGGCATTTTGGTGTTGTTGACAACCTGGTTCATAGTATTCACCAGGAGTGGGCAGGCCTGTGAGCTCAATGATATCAAGAGCTTTAGCTTCATGATGGACATTGCCTATCATCCACTCAAGGACCCAAGTCTTTGGATCCCTGTTGTAGCCTCGAATGTGGAGAGTTGCATAGAACTATAGCAGAAGCTCTTCATTCTAGTACTCCTTATCTGTGACAAACTGCAACAGACCAGCATCTCTGAAGCAATCTAACGCTTCTTCAAGGTAGGGCAGGCCAGCTATAGCTTCAGAGTCTAGGCGCATATGTGGAAATATGCGCTCTTGATTGTATAGGACGCAGGAATAGTAGCTGCGCTGCTGATAGCTCCAGAACCAATCTGATGAAATGCGAGGTCTGGTATAAGGGTTCTTGGAGCTGTTGAAGAAGGTGTTATGTGCCACGAAGCCATTCACATTGAAGACCCCAGGTGAAGTGGCAGTGCCTGGGAATCGTGGAAGTCTTGGCTTGGGCTTTTGGACTTGAGGTCTGTGCTCGACATGATACTCAAATTGTGGACCCGCAGCAGGTGGAGGAACCAGAACGGGCCAGCAGACCATAATAGGCTGACCACGATTAAATGCCAGCTTAATTGTATGAGGTCTTGGAGGGGGAACAGGAGCATTGGCATTGTCTTCATGGGCTTCAGGGGCTACATTGGTCTCAGGTGCTTGTACCTTAGGTGCTTCAACATTGACTTCGGGTGCTATAGTGGCTTCAGATGGTTGGACTTATGGCACCGCAGTAGCTGCAGGCACCATATTAGCTTCAGCCATGACGACATCATTGGCTTCAGCGGTGATGTTGGTGGCTGCCTCAGGGTTGTTAACCTCCACTTCGGGAGCTGGAGGGTCGGGCACGTTCTCCTCGAGAACAACATCTTGGTGGGACGGGGGTGTAGCAACTCTTTCAACTCTCGGTGCTTCTTCTTCATTGGCTGATGCAGTCAAAATATCTTCAGCCATTTCGGCTTCGGACTCAGACACGTGCATAGTGGGAGTGACTTGGGGCCTTGGTCCTTTGCAAAGCCTGCGTAATGCTGGCGACGCTTGTGGAGATGGAGTGCGCTGGGCCTCAAAGTCATCATCTTCTTGCACTGGTGGGGTAGCTTGCGGTTGGGGAGAGCTTGGAGTGTCTTGTCGTTGTGGGTGATCAGCCCATGATGCATCCTGAGCAGTTGGCGTCAGAGGACGACCAATGCTGATGAGTTCGCTGTGCGTGAGCACAGGCGATGATACCAATTGGTGCTCGATCTGAGGAAGGACTTCATCATCTTCAACATTGTCATGAGGACCAATGTCTTCAGCTGCGGTGGGGTCAACAGCTGGATTGTCTTCAGCTTCAGGAGCCTCTGGAGAAGCAGGCTCATGAATTACCACTTGGTGTTTTTGATTTTCAGACGCAGGACGAGCCACTGAGATTGGCTCGACCTCGAGGGGCTCTGTGGGAGCAGCCCGATCTCTCTTCTTGGTTTTGTGTTTCTTAGTTGGAGGAGCATCATCAGTGGTGCCCTTGGTTTTGCGCTTTCTGGCTTCAGCTTCAACAGCCCTTGTTTTCTTCAGTTCTGAAGCCACTGTGGGGACCTTAGACTTCGAGCCTGTCATACTAGCTGGGAAGACAATTGGATGTACTTCCTGCCTTGGTGCTTCAGGTTCTACCACAGCCGGCTTCTTCTTCTTCTTCTTCTTGGCCGCCATTCGGGGGTCGATCCCTGGTCGCCCCAAGGCCTTGCACTTTTCAGCCTCATTGTATCCTTGGACACATTTAGCGGCAAGATCCTTCATGCGCTCACGAGAACCCTTGGCTTCTTCGCGTTTGGTTCAGAAAGCTTCCTTAAGCTCATGCATCATGGTCTGGAAGTTCTGAATGTCTTCAACTTTGAGCTTGGCCATGTGCTTCTTGAACTGAGTCTTTTCATAATCGATCTTATGCTTCAGTTCAATAATTTTCTGAGCTAGAGCCAGCTCAGCAGCAATGGCTCCGTGGAAGGCGACGCTTAGGCCAATCAGAAGCTGAAGATCATCAAAGCTGACATTTGGGCTGTCAAACCACTTATCAATGCATGTGTTGATGATTTCAACATCAAAGAGAGGAAGGTCATTGAAGATTTCTGCCTCTTGCTTGCTCTTGATCAGCTGCTCAAGAGCATCATCGCCAAGATCGTCGTCGCTGGACAGATCAATGGCGTCATTGCGCAGAATAGCAGCAGCGGTCAGTTCTTGGCTAGTGGGTTGCAAGGGCATCTTCACTTTGGAGGGCTTAGAGATGCGTGACAAATCTTCAGACTGCACACTGTGTTCAGGAGGTGCAGTGGCCAAAGGCTTCGCTCGTGAGGCCTTTTGTGCTGGGGAAGGCTTCGAAGCTTGAGGTTTCTTCAGCTTCTTTGGCTTCGGTGGTGCAGGCGCTTCGTCAGAATCAGCGTCGTCTGCAGGCTCATCCACGGCTGTCCCTTGAACCATGATATGAGTGATGAGACCTTCTAGGTTGTAGAAGGGCCCAACAAGATTGGGTTTAGATTCGCGTGTGCCATCGGCACGAGGAGCAGATGGGCCTGGATTGAAGTATAATCCCTGTGACTTCTTGTTTTCTTTGGCCGAATTCTTGGCAAATTGGAAGTTGCGCTTGAACAGATTATCATCGCGGCACCACAATAATGAAGATGGGTCTGCATCTGCGGGCTGTGGTCCACGGACCATGCAAAGATAGAAGCCTTGTTCAATGGCTTCAGCTCTGGACCTAGGTTGAAGATTTCTGTATAGAATGTCTCCCCATGGTCGTTTGATGGCATTCTTCTCAGCATACTCCTGGGTCACGAACCTGTACTTGAACCACTATTCTGCCCAATATCTTCGAATCCATTGGATTCGATTTTTTCGCTGATTGTAGTCCTCCTCTGGATCTGTCTTGTACAACTCATAGAGGTCAGGAGGCAAATCTCTTGAGGTGTTGCCACGATGCTGTCTGCCACCCTTCCTTGCAGATTTCTCTGGTGCCATGAAGTTTAAACTGAAAGTCTTCAAAGCTGTCAAAGTCTTCCGTCTATTGGTCAGACAAGAAGTGGCTTCAGGAGAATTTATATGCTGCTGCAAGAATTCTGCAAATGAATGCAGTCTATGAGAACCAAGGGATTCTCCCACGGACATGTACCTGTGACAGCATTAAGGTGCGAGGGAAGGGGAAGAGGTCATATGCATTCTCAGAAGATTTTGAAGATAAATCAGTTTAGAAGACATTGACCTCATAATGCGAAGACATTCACTCATAGATAGAGAGTTGGTTCCAGATTTGTACGAATCCACGAATAAGTACAAGTGAGGAATCTAACTACTTTGTGAAGCATAAGTGAACATACTAGGCATATTATGAGATGCAGTATGAAATAGATTCAACTTGTGTGAATAGAAACTGCTTGTGGTAGAAAATGATGAATCTATAGGATCAAAGGGGCCGTAAAAAGGAGGTTTTATTTACCACTCAAGAACTGCTAGACGGAGTGGGAGAGGAGGCCGAGCAGTTCGATCTTCCGTGCCCTAACTTGGCGATGGAGGACACCTACGGCGACGGCGGAGAAGACGATGTCTGCGGTCGGCGAGAAGACGGTGTCGGTGAGGTCGCGGCAGTGAAGCATTTCGTCGCCGGCGCCGTCGAGGGCTAGCGGTGGCGCTAGGGTTTGTGCGAGAGTGGAAGAAAAGATAATGACTGTGGTGAGGCGTGTATTTATAGGGATAGGGACAACATAGTGTTATTACACAGGTGCCCCTAGCGATTCACATCTGAAGGACACGTGGCTATCATGCAACACATCGGAGGTTGTTCCACGTTCCCACGCACGCCTGGATTGTTAGGTGGTCGTTCCCACTTCTCCGGGTTTCAGGTTGAAGGATTTATCATTGAAACACAAATTAATGTTTGTCTCTGTGTCTTCTACTGACAAGGACGCAGAGAAGACAGTTTGACATGTCAATTGAATGCATATGATTTGGATAGATAGACTTAAGATAGAAGCATTGAGGGGTTAGGGTCCGATCACATTCACTTAGTTCGAAAGATTCAGCAAGAAGCCATAGCTATAAGTGAATGCTGTAGAGGACAGAAACCAAATCAGTAAGTTGAAGATAAACAGGAGAACTTTTAATCATTGAAGACAAACAAAATGCGGAGACTTTGCAAATGTAACGCCATGAGATAGACACTTCAAAGGGAAAATGTTGGTGGTGGCGTTACCCACCGTATAGGAAATATTAGACCCAGACACGGTGCACAATTATCGTGGCGCTCCGAAGTCAAATTCCACATTAATATATTCACACTCAGAATGTAAGTCTTCATTGTTTGAAGATATACTTCACTTCGTGTGTAGCACATCTAAGTCGCCAACATGCTTAAGTGTTAGGATGTGTGCCTGATCACAGGACATTTGAGGATTCCAACATATTTAGCTCACACCGTAACTTGCAAAACCTCTTCTCATCCAAGGGCCTAGTGAAGATATCTGCCAATTGCTCTTCAGTGTTGACGTGTATGATATCAATATCTTCCATCATAACATGATCTCTGAGAAAGTGATGACAATGTGCTTTGTCTTCGAGTGCTGAACTGGGTTGTTGGCAATCTTGATGGCGCTTTCGGTGTCGCAGTAGAATGTCACTTGCTTCAGATGAATGCCATAGTCTTTGAGTGTTTGCTTCATCCATAGAAGCTGAGTGCAGCAAGATCCAGCAGCAATGTATTCAGATTCAGTAGTGGAGAGAGATACACAGTTTTGCTTCTTTGAAGACCAACATACAAGTGATCATCCCAGAAAATGACATGTGCCTGATGTAGACTTGCGATCCACCTTGTCACCAGCATGATCAGCATCCAAGAATCCAACTAGATCAAACTCTGAGCCCTTTGGATACCATAATCCTAGTGTTGGGGCATGAGCCAAATATCTGAGAACTCGCTTCACAGCTAAGTGATGCGATTCCTTTGGTGCCGCTTGGAACCGGGCACACATGCAAACACTAAGCATGATATCTGGCCTAGATGCACATAAATAAAGCAAGGAACCAATCATGGAGCGGTATACCTTTTGATCGAACTCTTTACCATTGTCGTCGGAACCCAGATGGTGTTTGGCTGGCATTGGTGTCGTGTAGCCTTTGCAGTCTTGCATTCCAAATTTCTTCAGGCAATCTTTGAGGTATTTCTCTTGGGATATAAAGATGCTGTTGCGTTGCTGATGTATTTGAAGACCAAGGAAGAACGTCAGCTCACCCATCATAGACATCTGATATTGCTCTTGCATCATATATCCAAACTCTTCACTGTATTTCTGATTAGTGCAGCCGAAGGTAATGTCATCCACATATATTTGGCACACAAAAAGTTCACCATCATATGTCTTCATGAAGAGAGTGGGATCGAGAGAACCAGGTTTGAAGCCTTTGCTCTTCAGGAAGTCTTTGAGTGTGTCATACCAAGCCCAAGGGGCTTGTTTGAGGCCATACAGTGCCTTGTTGAGCTTGTACACCATTTCAGGATGTTTTGGATCTTCAAAGCCAGGCGGTTGTGCAACATACACTTATTATTCAATCTTGCCATTAAGAAAAGTGCTCTTCACATCCATTTGATACAGAAGAATGTTATGATGATTTGCATAGGCCAGCAGTATGCGTATGGCTTCAAGCCTAGCCACAAGAGCAAATGTTTCATCGAAGTCAATCCCTTCAACTTGAGTGTATCCTTGAGCAACGAGACGAGCTTTGTTTCTGACAACTTGACCATGCTCATCTTGCTTGTTGCGATATATCCATTTAGTGCCTATTATATTGTGCTTACGAGGATCAGGACGCTTAACCAGTTCCCATACATTATTCAGCTCAAACTGTTGAAGCTCTTCTTGCATAGCTTGAATCCATTCAGGTTCCATGAAGGCTTCATCAACTTTCTTGGGTTCATATATTGAGACGAATGCGAAGTGCCCACAGAAGTTTTCTAGTTGTGTTGCCCTTGAACGAGTGAGTGGACCTGGTGCATTGATGTTATCAATTATCCTTTCAATCTGTACTTCATTTGCAACACGAGGATGGACAGGACGAAGATTTTGCTCTTGTTGATCATTGTCATCGTTAGAAGGATTGTCTTCAGGCTGAGCATTGTCTTCAGGTTGATAAGGTGCAGAGATGATAAGTTCCTCTCCAGGCTGAGCTTCAGATGGTATGATTTCTCCAGTTCCCATAAGTTTGATTGATTCACTAGATGGAACTTCATCTAGCACATTTGGCAGGTGCTCTCTTTGCGAGCCGTTAGTCTCATCGAACCGCACATCCACAGTTTCAACCACTTTATAGTGAAAGAGGTTGAAGACTCTGTAGGAGTGCGAATCCTTTCCATATCCAAGCATAAAACCTTCATGTGCTTTCGGTGCAAATTTTGAATTGTGATGTGGATCCTTGATCCAGCACCTGGCGCCAAATACTCTGAAGTAACTAACATTTGGCTTCTTGCCAGTAAGGAGCTCATAGGATGTCTTGTTCAGAAGCTTGTGAAGATAAACACGGTTGATGATATGACATGCAGTATCAATGGCTTTAGGCCAGAACTTTATTGGAGTCTTGTATTCATCAAGAATTGTCCGGGCCATCTCAATAAGTGTTCTGTTCTTGCGTTCCACAACGCCATTCTACTGCGGCGTGTACGGAGCTGAGAATTCATGTGTGATGCCCAAGGTATCAAGATAAGTATCTAGGCCAGTGTTCTTGAATTCAGTGCCATTGTCACTTCTGATGTGCTTGATCTTGACGCCATAGTTGTTCATGGCTCGATTGGCGAAGCGTCTAAAGACATCCTGCACTTCAGTCTTGTAGAGGATTATATGCACTCAAGTATATCTTGAATAATCATCAACAATGACAAAGCCATAGAGAAAAGCAGTAGTAGTAAGAGTTGAGTAATGAGTGGGACCGAAAAGGTCCATGTGGAGCAGTTCGAAGGGTTGAGTCATTGTCATGATTGTCTTCGAGGGATGCTTGGCCCTCATCATCTTTCCTGCTTCACAGGCACCGCATAAGTGATCCTTCTTGAACTTGACGCCCTCGATGCCTATGACATGCTTCTTCTTTGCAAGGGTGTGCAGGTTCCTCATGCCAGCATGCCCCTAGCCTCCGATGCCAGAGCCAGCATTCAGAAGCTTTTGCTAGAAGACATACGGCAAGTTGTGGTCCTGCTGAGAACTCTACCACGTACAAATCATCTTTCCGATACCCTTCAAAGACTAGAGACTTGTCAGATTCCATTAGAACAAGGCAACGATATTTTCCAAACATCACAAGCATGTTCAAATCGCAAAGCATTGAGACAGACATTAAGTTGAAACCAAGGGATTCAACAAGCATGACTTTATCCATGTGTTGATCCCTTGAGATTGCAACTCTACCTAGACCCAATACCTTGCTTTTACCAGTGTCAGCAAATGTGATGTGACTTTTGTCAGATGGACATAAGGTTGAGTCCATGAGAAGACTTCGCTTGCTAGTCATCTGATTAGTACACCCACTATCAATAATCCACTCTGAAGCAGCTGGTGTCGTACCCTACAGTGCAGTTAGGGGGATAGGCTTCACGGAGAGAATTGTGAAGCATAAACATTTGACGAGCAAGTGGATTATGAAAGCTTAGATCGAGGTTAGGACTGATAGGGCAAGTAGCAAGCGACTCAGGAACAAAATACATAATAAGACCATTTGGGCATTTGATCTTGCGCCATACAAGATGTTTAAGGTCCCCAGCAATATCTTCAGACGAATTTGATTGTCGGCCGGAGACCTTTCCCTGCAAAAGAGAGTTAAGCTTTCTTAGCCACCCACATCTTCAAGGGTGGCTTCGGAGCAATGAGTCTAAGTGCAGCATCTGAGAATTTTGGCTTTGGAGCCCTAGCAAAAAGTCTTGCAGGTGGACAATAGTACTCATAAGAATAAGCAGAGTAGTTCTTGGTCTTATGAACATGGTGGTTTGATGAAACGCGCTCATATTCATAGGCCTGAGTATGGCTTCCCTGCAAAACATTTGCATTAGTGTGACTCAGGTGAGTCCTTTGTCTGTATGAAGCCTTTGGACCATATGAAGCCTGTGGTCTGGGGTTTGTCTTCTTCACTTGTGGTGTCATGATGACATTCACAGGAAGATTCTCTAGCAACCTTTTCGGCACCCAGGCTTTCTTCACAGGTGGCCCATTCCTGCAGTTAGTACCAATATACCTGGCAAACACTTCACCATTCTGATTCTTAAACAGTCTAGTTTGCATCAAAGGATTCATCAATAACAATGGGATTAGCACAATTGAAGCCTGACAGGGTGGATGGATCCACTGAGGGTTCCTTTGCAGCAACCCATGTGGTTTTGGGGTACTGCTCAGGTTTCCAGTAAGAGCCATCAGCATTCATTTTCCTTTCAAACCCAAGACCCTGTTTCCTAGGGTTTTGGTTCAGGATCTGCCTTTTGAGAACATCACATAGTGTCTGATGCCCTTTGAGACTTTTGTACATCCCTGTTTCAAGCAATGTCTTCAACCTTGCATTTTCATCAGCAATAGCAGTGGTATCCTCAGTAGAGGGGTTAGTTACCACATCAACAGTTGAAGATATTGCAATAGTAGCAGTAGTAAAACATCCAGCAACAGAAGTAGCATTGTCACGCTCGATGCATTTAAGAGATGGTGGTTCAAATCCTTTCTCAGCGGGACTGATCTGTTTGGCGCGAAGATCTTCATGAGCCGCTCTCAATTTCTCAAGATCTTGCTTCCTTTGAAGATAATCATAGGAAAGCTTTTCATGAGTTGTTGAGAGCGTTTCATGACGATTTTCAAGTTCCTCATACTTAACATGAAGATTTTTTATGTCTTCAATTAAGGACTAAGATCGAGTCATTTCAGCGTCTAATAGGTTATCGCTTTTGTCTAATAGTTTTTGAATATGTTCCATAGCTTTCTGTTGTTCAGTTGCAATTTTAGCAAGTGTTTCGTAGCTGGGTTTGGAACCACAATCAGAGTCATCTTCACTGGATGTTTGATAGTGAGTAGTGCATGTGTTTACCTTAGCACCGCGTGCCATGAAGCAGTAGGTGGGAGCGGAGTAGTCCTTGTCATTTGCATCGGTGTCGGTGATGAAGTCATTGTCTTCAGTGTTGAAGATGGACTTGGCAATGTATGATGTAGCCAGACTCGCAATGCCAGAATCGGACTCCTCCTCAGACTCCACCTCCGCCTCCTCAGAAGCGGACTCCTCCTCTGAATCCATTTCCTTGCCAACAAACGCACGAGCCTTGCCAGATGAGCTCTTCTTGTGTGATGAAGACTTTGTGGAAGACTTGGAAGAAGACTTTGAGTATTTCTTCTTCTTCTTGTCGTTAGAATCATACTCCTTGCTCTTCTTTTTCTTCTTGTTCTCATTGTCCCACTGCGGACACTCAGAGATGTAGTGACCAGGTTTCTTGCACTTGTGGCATGTTTTCTTCTTGTAGTCATGAGCAGAAGCTTCATCATTCCTTGAGCTTGATCGTGAAGACTTTCTGAAGCCTTTCTTCTTGGTGAATTTTTGGAACTTCTTCACAAGCATAGCAAGCTCCTTTCCAATGTCTTCAGGATCATCAGAACTGCTGTCAGATTCTTCTTCAGATGAGGAGACAACTTTTGCCCTCAAGGCACGAGTTCGCCCATAGTTGGGACTGTAGATGTCTCTTTTCTCAGAAAGCTGAAACTCATGTGTGTTGAGCCTCTCAAGTATGTCAAATGGATCGAGTGTGTTGAAGTCAGGATGTTCTTGAATCATCAGGGCTAGGGTGTCAAACGAGCTGTCAAGTGATCTCAGGAGTGTCTTGACGACTTCATGCTTGGTGATCTCAGTAGCGCCGAGGGCTTGAAGCTCATTTGTGATGTCAGTGAGTCGATCAAACGTGAGCTGGACATTCTCATTGTCATTTCTCTTGAAGCGGTTGAAGAGGTTGCGAAGGACACTGATTCTCTGATCTCTCTGGGTTGAGACGCCTTCGTTGACCTTGGAGAGCCAGTCCCAGACTAGCTTAGATGTTTCCAAAGCACTCACACGGCCATACTGTCCTTTGGTCAGATGACCACAGATGATGTTCTTGGCAGTGGAGTCCAGTTGAACGAACTTCTTGACATCAACAGCGGTGACACCTTCACCAGCCTTGGGAACGACATTCTTGACGACATACCATAGGTCGACATCAATGGCTTCAAGATGCATGCGCATCTTATTCTTCCAGTAGGGATATTCAGTTCCATCAAAGACTGGGCATGCAGCGGAGACTTTGATTATCCCTGCAGTCGACATAGCTAAAACTCCAGGTGGTTAAACCAAATCACACAGAACAAGGGAGTACCTTGCTCTGATACCAATTGAAAGTGTTAGTGATCGACTAGAGGGGGGGGGGGTGAATAGGCAATTTTTATGGAAGTCTTCAAAACATGGAAGTTTCGAAGACAAACGATAGAGATAAACCTATTATCATGCAGTGGAAGGTAGACTACACCAAGCAAGCCATAGTCAAGTATTCAATGAAGTGAAAGCACAATGACTAATAGCAGCTAGGCAGTATAGATCAGGTAGGAAGATAGTGTGAAGCCAATCAGAACAAGCGGCCACTCAGTGAAGACAAAAGATAATGCAATCATACAATGACTTCACTAGAGCCAATAGTAAGTAAAGGAATGGGAAGGATGAAACCAGTGACTCGTTGAAGACAATGATTTGTTGGACCAGTTCCAGTTGCTGTGACAACTGTACGTCTGGTTAGGGAGGCTGAGATTTAACTCAGAAGTCCGTGTCTTCACCTTATTCCCCTTGAGCTAAGGACACCCAGTCCTCGCCCAATCACTCTGGTAAGTCTTCAAGGTAGACTTCCAAACCTTCACAGACTTCGTTCACCGGCGATCCACAATGACTGTTGGATGCTCAGAACGTGACACCTAACCGGCTGGAGGATTCACAGTCCTCAAGTGTAATAAGTCTTCAGATCACATAGACAGGAAGACTTAAGTGATGTCTAACACTCTTTGGCTCTGGGTGTTTAGGGCTTTATCCTCGCAAGGAATTCTCTCTCATAGGCTTTGAGGTGGGTTGCTCTCAAACGACAAAAGTCGTACACTAACTCTGAGCAGCCAACCGTTTATGGTTATAGGGGGTGGGATATTTATAGCCACTAGGCAACCCGACCTGATTTGTCTGAAATGACCCTGGGTCACTAAGGAACTGATGCGTGTTCCTACGGTCAGATTTCAAACACACACGACAACTTTACTTGGGCTACAAGCAAAGCTAACTTATCCAGCTCTGGATACGATTTGCTCTCATTGTCTTCGCTCGAAGACATAGGATTTTTGGTTAAGCATCACTTCAGTCATTCTGACTGGTTCACTTGGACCCCACTTAACAGTACGGTGGTTCCTATGACTCAACAAAGAAGAAAAAGAACGACGGAACAACTAAGTCTTCGCGCTCCATAGTCTTCACTCGATGTCTTCTCTTATCATAGTCTTCAATGTGACTGTCTTCACATACCACCTTTGACTTCAATGTGTTCATACATTTTTAGGGGTCATCTCTGGTAGGAAAACCGAATCAATGAGGGACTTCTACCTGTGTTATCCTGCAATTCTCACAAACACATTAGTCCCTCAACCAGGTTTGTCGTCAATACTCCAAAACCAACTAGGGGTGGTACTAGATGCACTTACACATTGAGTACACGAGAACGCTTCCGAGGCCTTTGGGCAACTGTACTTGCAGTGGCTTCAGTGTTAGCACGGTGTGGCACTCTCATATTTCCAGCCAGAGGATAAGCAGGGGTTGCAGCATTGGGGACAAGAACACCTTCAATTGGCTGCGAGAAACTTTGATGTTCAGCATTCTGAAGGTGTAGGGGCTTCTTGGCAGGCTCGGGGTAGATGGCTTCAATAGACATATCAACCTCAGGCAGAAAAACAATGTGGTTGCGCGTTGAGGGCTGATAGTCAATTGTGGAATGAAGCTTGATCAGGCGCATCACCCATGGAGAATAGAACTTCAGGCCAAATGGATGAATCCCAGAAGCAGCGAGTTGTCTGATGAAGAAATCCTGGGTGTTGAATCTGATGCCATTGATGATATAGAATACCAAAGTCTTCATGGCTCCTTCAAGTTTAGCTTCACAAGAATGTCCCTTGATCGGCCATAGAGTACGCCTCAGAATGTGGTATACTATGCGTGGAAAGTACTCGATGTCCTTCACAAAGAACTCCTTTGGGTATCCAGCATCTTGAAGCAATGGCTTCATCATACTAAGCATCTAGCTCATGTTTGGTTGGGGCCTCTGAAAGATACTCTGTAGTTCATCTCTATGACACTGACAACCAGCTTCGTATAACTCACTTGGAGTGGGCAGGGAAGTAAACTTGATAATGTCTTGAGCTCTGGCTTTGTGATGTACATCACCTGTCATCCACTCAAGGACCCATGTATTCAGATCCCTGTTGTAGCCGCGAATGTGAAGTGTGGCATAGAACTACAGGAGAAGCTCTTCATTCTGATGTTCTTTGTCCGTCACAAAAGGCAGAAGACCAACATCCCTAAAGCAGTCAAGGGCTTATTCAAGACAGGGCAGGCCAGCCATGGCATCGCAATCCAGACGCTTGTGCGGATAGATCCAATCTTGGTTGTAGAGGATGCACGAGTAATAGCTTTGCTGCAGATGACTCCAAAATCTGTCTGAGGAGATCTTGGGCTTTGTGTATGGGTTCTTGGCGCTGTCAAAGAAAGTGTTATGCACCCTGAAACTTTGCACATAGAATGATTCCTGGGTTGTGGCAGCACTTGGAAGCCTTGGCAATCTGGGCTTTGGCTTCTGCACTTGAGGCCTATGCTCCACATGATAATCATATTGTGGTCCGGGAGCCGTAGGTGGAACCATGATGGGCCATCGGACAGTTACCAACTCACCTCGATTGAATGCTTGTTCCATGGTGTGAGGCCTTGGAGGAGGAACAATGTCTTCAACATTCTCATTAGCTTCAGGCTCCACATTGTCTTCAGCCATAACAGTGTCATTGGCTTCAGTGACGTTGTTGGTGGTAGCCTTAGTGTTTCAACCTACATTTGTTCAAG
Organism: Triticum dicoccoides; assembly: GCF_002162155.2. Lineage (NCBI taxonomy): Eukaryota > Viridiplantae > Streptophyta > Magnoliopsida > Poales > Poaceae > Triticum > Triticum dicoccoides. The sequence goes on from NC_041382.1 coordinate 434,894,974, forward strand.
AACTGGAGGGTCGGGCACATTCACATTCTCCTCGAGAATGACTTGATCAGTAGCTGGGGGTGTGGCAACTCTTTCTTCTTCTTTATCTTCTTTGTCTTCATCGGCTGATGCAGCCGGGATGTCTTCAGCTACTTTGGCTTCAGACTCAGAGACATTTGTAGTAGGGGTGGCTTCAGGAAACACTTGGTGTGCGACCGAGCTTTGTTGCACTTCCCCTTCTGGAATGCTCGACATGGTGACCTGTGGCCTAGGGCCTTTGCGAAGCCTGCGAGATGCGGGCAACACCTTTGGTGAGGGGGTGGTCTGTACCATGTAGTTGTCGTCATCAAGCACTAGAGTGGTGACTTGAGGTGGTGGTGTTCTTGATGTCTCGTCTTGTACTGGGGTTTCTTGTTGTTGGCGCTCTGCCCATGAGTCATCCTGAGCGATTGGCGTCAGTGGACGACCAATGTTGATAAATTCACTGCTTGTCGGAGTAGGCGATGATACCGACTGGGGCTGGAGCTGAGGAAGGACTACATCATCATCAACATTGTCTTCATGACCAATGTCTTCAGTTGTTTGGGGTCAGCAGCTGGAACTTATTCACTTGCATGAGCCTCTGTGGAAGCAGGCTCATGGATCACAAGACGCTCTTGGTTGGTCGAGGCAGGAGGAGCAGCAAAAATGGGTTCAACATTGAGGGGTTCTGAGGCTTCAGGACGATCTTTATTTGAAGACTTGGTCTTCAATTTGTTCTTTGATGGAGCACCATCTGAAGTGCCTTTGTGCTTGCGCTTCCTGGCTTCGGCTTCAGCTGCCCTTGTTTTCTTCAGCTCTGAAGCTTCTGAGGTGACCTTAGGCTTCGAGCCAGTCATACTGGTAGGGAAGACAATGCGAGGTTCTTCCTACCTTGGTGCTTCAGATTGGGTTGCAGCAGACTTCTTCTTTTGCTTGGCAGCCATCCTGGGGTCGATGCCAGGATGCCCAAGAGCCTTGCGATTTTCAACTTCATTGTGGGCTTGAGCACACTTTTGTGCATAGTACTTCATGCGCTCTCGTGAGCCTTTGGCTTCTTCACGTTTCTTGGTGAACTTGGCCTTGAGGTCATTCATCATTTTCTTAAAGATTTGCACATCAGTCACACTGAGTTTGGCCATGTGCTTCTTGAAGTGTGCCTTCTCATAGTCAATCTTGTTCCTGATCTCAACAATTTTCCAGGCCAGGGCCTGTTCATTGGCAATAGCTCCATGGAACGTGACACTTATGTCCACTAGCAGCTGTAGATCATCAATGTTGGTGCTCTGGTCATCAAACCATTCATCGATGAAGTTGTTCAGAATGTCAACATCAAAGAGAGGTAGATCATTGAAGATCTCCGCCTCTTGCTTGCTCTTGATCAGCATCTCTAGAGCATCATAACCAAGATCTCCATCACTAGACAGATCAATGGTGTTTTCCTCGTTGCGTAGAACAACAGTAGGAGTCAGTTCATGCCCAGAAATCTTCTTGGGCTTCTTGGTTTTCTTGGTCTTCTCGGTCTTCTTGGAGACATGAGACAAATCTCCTGACTACACACTGGATTCAGGAGGTGCAGTCTTCAACGGCTTCATAGTTGAAGCTTTTGGTGTGGCAGACGGCTTCGAAGCTTTTGACTTCTTTTTCTTCTGCTTTGGTGAAGCTGGCGCACCTTCAGAGTCTGCATCATCAGCTGATTGCTCCACTGTGGCCCTGTGAGCAGCTATGTGTGAGAGAAGCCCATCAAAGCTGGTGAAGGGGCCGATGGCATTCGGATTGGCATCACGAGTGCCATCCTGTCTTGGAGCAGATGGACCAGGGTTGAAGTTGAGTCCAAGATCATTCTTGTTCTTCACAGCTGACTCCTTTGCAAACTGATAGTTACACTTGAAGAGATTGTCTTCGCGACACCATAACATAGATGATGGGTCGGCGTTCTCAGGCTTCGGTCCATGGACCATGCATGGGTAGAAACCTTGAGCAATAGCTTCAGGCTTTAACTTTGGCTGCAGATTCCTGTATAGAATGTCTCCCCACGGGCGCTTGATAACATTCTTCTTTGCATATTCAGGGGTTACGAAGATGTACTTGAACCACTGTCCAGCCCAAAATCTTTGAATCCATTGGATTCGGGTCTTGTGCTAACTGTAACTTTCCTCAGGATCTAACTTGTACATTTCATACAGATCCAGAGGCAGATCTAGAGTTGTGTTGCCTCTGCACTTCCTGCCACCTTTCCTTGCTGATTTATCTATGGCCATGATACTCACACTAATTGGCTTCAGAACAGTGAAAGGTTTCCGTCTACTGGTCAGACAAGAACTGGCTTTAGGGGAGTGAATGTGATGATGTAAGAACTCTCAAATGAATGCAGACTATGAGAACCAAGGGATTCTACCATGGACATGTACATGTGACATCATTAGAGGTGCGAGGGAAGGGGAAGAGGTCATACGCATTCTCAGAAGATTTTGAAGATAAATCAGTTTGAAGACATTGACCTCATAGAGCGAAGACATTCACTTATTTGAAGAGAGTTGGTTCCAGATTTGTACGAATCCATGAATAAGTACAAGTGAGGAATCTAACTAGTTATGAAGCATAAGTGAATATCCTTAGCATGATATGAGATGCAGATAAAGACAGATCTAGATTTAGAAGTGTAGAAACCACTTTTTGTTGAAGTGGATGGATTTGATGGATCAAAAGACAGTAAAAAGTGAGATTCATTTACCAAAGACGAATTGCTAGACGAGGCAGAGTTTGAAGCCGAGCAGTTCAATCTCCCGTGCCCTAACTTGGCGGCGGAAGACACCTATGGCGACGGCGGAGAGGACGAGGTCCGCGGCCGATGTGAAGACGGCGTCGAAGAAGTCACGACAGCTAAGCGCTTTGTCTCCGGCGTCGATGTGAGCTAGCGGAGGCACTAGGGTTTGAGCGAGGTGGCGAGGTGGAAGAAGAGATAATGACCCCACGATGTGTGTATTTATAAGGAAAGGGATAGCACAACGTAATTACGTAGGTGCCCCTGGCGGTTCACATCTGAAGGACACGTGGCCTGCATGCAACTTATTGGAAGTTGATCCATGTTCCCACGCACGCCTGGATTGTCGGGTGGTCGTTCCAGCTTCTCCGTCATTCCGGCAAAAGGGATATAGCATTAAAACAGATTTTAAATGTGTCTCTCTGTGTCTTCATCTGACAAGGATTCAGTGAAAACATTCGACAGGTTTCAATAGAATGCATATGACTAGATAGATAGAGTTTGAGGAAGAAGCACAAAAGGGGTTAGGGTCTGATCAAATTCACTTAGTTTAGAAAAATGGCAAGTTCAAAGACATAGCTATAAGTGAATGATGTAGAGGACAGAACACCATATATAGATATATATCAGTATAAGACCAACTTAACATTGTGAGGATAAACCTTGAAGATAAATCAATGTTGAAGACAAACCAAATGCGAAGATAATGCAATCATGAAGCCAAATGAAACACCTCAAAAAGATTTTGGTGGTGGCGTTAACCATCGTATAGGAAGTATTAGACCCAGACACGACGCACAATTATCGTGGTGCTCCGAAGTCAATTCTGCGTTAATGTATTCACACTTAGAGTATATGTCTTCATTGATTGAAGATATACGTTACTTCATGTGTTGCACACCTAAGTCATCAACATGCATAAGCATTAGGATGTGTGTCCAATTACAGGACATTGGAGGATTCTAAGATATTTAGCTCACACCGCAACTTGCAAAACCTTTTCTCATCCAATGGCTTTGTGAAGATATCTGCCGGTTGCTCTTCAGAGTTGACGTGAATGATATCAATATCTTCCTTCATGACATGATCTCTGAGAAAGTGATGACGAATCTGAATGTGCTTTGTCTTCGAGTGCTGAACTAGGTTGTTGGCAATCTTGATGGTGCTTTCATTGTCGCAGTAGAGTGGCACTTGCTTTGGGTGGATGCCATAGTCCTTGAGAGTTTACTTCATCCATAGAATCTGAGTGCAGCAAGATCTAGTAGCAATGTATTCGAATTCGACAGTGGAGAGTGATACACAGTTCTGCTTCTTTGAAGACCAACAGACAAGAGATCGTCCAAGAAAGTGACATGTGCTTGATGTGGACTTGCAATCAACCTTGTCACTAGTATAATCAGCATCTGAGAATCCAACTATATCAAACTCTGAGCCCTTTGGATACCATAATCCTAGTGTTGGGGTGTAAGCCAAATATCGAAGAATTCGCTTCACAGCTAAGTGATGCGATTCCTTTGGTGCCGCTTGAAATCGGGCACACATGCAAATGCTAAGCATTATATCTGGCCTAGATGCACATAAATAGAGTAAAGAACCAATCATGGAGCGCTATACCTTTTAATCGAACTCTTTACCATTGTTGTCAGGGCCCAGATGACTTTTGGTTGGCATTGGCGTCGTGTACCCTTTGCAGTCTTGCATTCCAAACTTCTTCAGGCAATCTTTGATGTATATCTCTTGTGATATGAAGATGCCGTTTCTTTGCTGATGGATTTGAAGACCTAGGATGAATTTCAGCTCACCCATCATGGACATCTGATATTTCTCTTGCATCATATGCTCAAACTCATCACTGTATCTTTTGTCAGTGCAGCCGAAGATAATGTCATCCACATAGATTTGGCATATGAACAGTTCACCATCGTATGTCTTCGTGAAGAGTGTGGGATCCAGGGAACCAGGTTTGAAGCCTTTGCTCTTCAGGAAGTCCTTGAGTGTGTCATACCAAGCGCGAGGGGCTTGTTTGAGGCCATACAATGCCTTGTTGAGATTGTATACCATGTCAGGATGCTTTGGGTCTTCAAAGCTGGGTGGTTGTGCAAGATACACTTCTTCAATCTTGTCGTTGATAAAGGCACTCTTTACATCCATTTGATATAGAAGGATGTTGTGATGGTTGGCATAGGCTAGCACTATGCGAATGGCTTCAAGCCTAGACACCGGAGCAAATGTTTCATCAAAGTCAATCCCTTCTACTTGACCGTAACCTTGAGCAACGAGACGAGCCTTGTTTCTGACGACTTGACCATGCTCATCTTGTTTGTTGCGATAGATCCATTTGGTGCCTATGATATTGTGCTTGCGAGGATCAGGACGCTTCACTAGTTCCCAAACATTGTTCAGCTCGAACTGTTGAAGCTCTTCTTGCATAGCTTGAATCCATTCAGGTTCCATGAAGGCTTCTGCAAATTTCTTGGATTCAGATATAGAGACAAATGCAAAGTGCCCACAAATTTTGCTAGCTGTGTTGCTCTTGAACGAGTGAGTGGACTAGGCGCATTGATGCTATCGATTATCTTCTCAATCTGTACTTCATTTGCAACATGAGGATGAACTGGACGAAGATTTTGCTCTTTCTGATCATTGTCTTCATCTTCAGCATTGACTTCAAGCTGAGCAGTGTCTTCGGGTTGATTAGGTGCAGAAATGATGATTTCTTATTCAGCTTGTGCCTCTGAAGCTATGATTTCTCCAGTACCCATAAGCTTGATAGATTCACTTGGTGAGGCTTCTTCTAGCACATTTGGCAGATGCTCTCTTTTCGAGTTGTTAGTCTCATCGAATCACACATCCACAGTTTCAGCCACTTTATAGTGAAAGAGGTTGAAGACTTTGTAGGAGTGCGAATCCTTTTCGTAGCCAAGCATAAAACCTTCATGTACTTTCGGTGCAAATTTTGAAGTGTGATGTGGATCCTTCATCCAGCACCTAGCACCAAATACTCTGAAGTTGCTGACGTTTGGCTTCTTACCAGTTAGGAGCTCATAGAATGTCTTATTTAGAAGTTTGTGAAGATAAACATGGTTGATGACGTGGCATGCAGTATCAATGGCTTTAGGCTAGCACTTCCTTGGTGTCTTGTACTCATCAAGCATCGTCCGTGCCATCTCAATGAGGGTTCTGTTCTTGCGCTCCACGATGCCATTCTGCTGAGGTGTATATGGAGCTGAGAACTCATGTGTGATGCCCAATGTATCAAGATAAATGTCAAGGCCATTGTTCTTGAATTCTGTGCCGTTGTCACTTCTGATGTGCTTGATCTTGATGCCATAGTTCGTCATGGCACGATTGGTGAATCGTCTGAAGACACCCTGCACTTCATTCTTACAGAGGATTATGTGCACCCATGTATATCTTGAGTAATCATCAACAATGAAGAAGCCATAGAGGCAAGCAGTGGTAGTAAGGGTAGAGTAACGAGTAGGGCCAAATAAGTCCATGTGAAGCAGCTCTAAGGGACGAGACATTGTCATGATTGTCTTTGAGGGATGCTTGGCCCTAGTCATCTTTCCAGCTTCACAGGCACCACATAGATGATCCTTCTTGAACTTGAATCCTTCGATGCCTACGATATGCTTCTTCTTCTTCTTCGCGAGAGTGTACAAGTTCCTCATGCCAGCATTCCCTAGCCTCCGATGCCAGAGCCATCACTCTGAAGCTTTTGCTAGAAGACATACGGCCAACTATGGTCCTGCTGAAAAATCTACCATATACAAATCGTCTTTTCGATACCCTTCAAAGACTAGAGATTTGTCAGATTCCATAAGAAAAAGGCAACAATATTTTCCAAATATCACAATCATGTTCAGATCACAAAGCATTGAGACAGACATTAATTTGAAACCAAGGGATTCAACAAGCATCACTTTATCCATGTACTGATCCCTTGAGATTGCAACTCTACCTAGACCCAATACTTTACTTTTACCAGTGTCAGCAAATGTGATGTGACTCTTGTCAGATGGGCGTAGGGTTGAATCCATAAGAAGACTTCGATCACAGTCATGTGGTTGGTGTATCCACTATCCATGATCCACTCAGAAGCCTTTGGTGTTGCACCCTATAGTGCAGTTGGGGGGATAGGCTTCACCAAGACAAGTGTGAAGCATAAACATTTGACAAACAAGCATATTATGAAGGTTCAGATGTTGGTTAGAATAAATAGGATGTTTGTCAAGGAATCCTGGGACGAAATGCATAGTAAGACCATTTTGACATTTTGTCTTGCGTCCCACAAGATGTTTTAGGTCCCCAGCATAAGCATCAGAAGCTTTTGATTTTCGGCTGGAGACCATTCCCTAAAAAGAGAGTTAATTCTTCTTAACCACCCACATCTTAAGGGGTGGCTTAAAAGCGATGAGTCTAAGTGCAGCATCTGAGAATTCAGGCTTTGGAGCCCTAGAAAATAGCCTTGCAGGAGGTGAATAATACTCATAAGAATAAGCAGAATAGTTCTTGGTCTTATGAACATAGCGGTTTGATGAAACACGCTCATATTCATACGCCTGAGTGTGGTTTCCCTATAAAACATTGGCGTTACGGCGACTCTGATGAGTCCCCTTTCCGTATGAAGCCTTTGGACCATATGAAGCCATTGGTCTGGGGTTTGTCTTTTTCGCAGGTGGAGTCATGATGACATTCACAGGAAGCTTCTCAAGACAACTCTTGGGCACCCAGATCTTCTTCAAAGGTGATCCATTCCTGCAGTTAGTACCAATATACCTGGCAAACGCTTGACCATTCTGATCCTTAAACAGTTTATAGTTTGCGTCAAAGGATTCATCAATGATAACCGGGTTAGCACAAGCAAATCCAGATAAGGTAGATGGATCCACTGAAGGTCCCTTTGCAGCAATCCATGTGGTTTTGTGGTACTGCTCAGGCTTCCAGTAAGTACCATCAACGTTCATTTTCCTCTCGAACCCAACACCCTCTTTCCTAGGGTTTTGGTTCAGAATCTGTTTCTTGAGGACATCACAAAGATTCTGATGCCCTTTGAGGCTTTTGTACATCCCTATTTCAAGCAATGTCTTCAACCTAGAATTCTCATCAACAATAGTAGTGGTATCCTTAGAAGAGGGGTCAGTTTCCACATCAGCAGTTGAAGACATAGCAACATTAGCAGCAGTAGAACATTCAGCAACAGAGATAGCATTATCACGCTCAAGACATTTTAAACATGGTGGCTCAAAGTCTTCCTAAGTGGTACTGATCTGTTGGGCGTGAAGTAACTCATTCTTCTTTTGAGGATCTTCATGAGACGATCTCAGGTTCTCAAGTTCTTGCTTCCTTTGAAGATAATCATAGTAAAGCTTTTCATGAGTAGTTGAGAGTGTTTCATGACGACTTTCAAGTTCTTCATACTTAACATGAAGATTTTTAATGTCTTTAATTAAGGACCGAGTTCGAGTCATTTCCGCGTCCAACAGGTCATCGCTTTTGTCTAGCAAGTTTTGAATGTGTTCCATAACATTTTGTTTTTCTGTTGCTATTTTAGCAAGTGTTTTGTAGCTAGGTTTAGATTCACATTCAGAGTCATCTTCACTGGATGTTTGAAAGTAAGCATCGCATGAGTTTACCTTGGCACCACATGCCATGAAATAGTAGGTAGGAGCAAAGTCATCCTCATCATTAGCATCAGCGTTGGCAACGATGTCATTGTCTTCAGTGTTGAAGATGTACTTGGCGACATAGGCTGAAGCTAGAGCCAGGCTTGCCACGCGTGAATCGGACTCCACCTCCGCCTCCACCTCCGCCTCCTCAGAAGCAAACTCCTCTGAATCCATCTCCTTGCCAACAAACGCACGAGCCTTGCTTGATGAGCTCTTCTTGTATGATGAAGGCTTTGATGAAGACTTTGAGGATTTCTTCTTCTTGTCATCAGAATCATATTATTTGCTCTTCTTATTATTCTTGGTCTCATTGTCCCATCGAGGACACTCAAAGATGTAGTGAATAGGTTTCTTGCATTTGTGGCATGTTCTCTTCTTGTAGTCACAAGAGGAAGCTTCATCACTTCTTGGGCTGGATCTTGAAGACTTTCTGAAGCCCTTTTTCTTGGAGAACTTCTGGAACTTTTTCATGAGCATAGCTAGTTCCCTTCCAATGTCTTCAGGATCCCCAGAGCTGCAGTCATATTCTTCTTCAGATGAGGACACAACATTTGCCTTCAAAGCCCAGGTTCGGCCATAGTTGGGGCCATATATGTCTCTCTTCTCAGATAACTAGAACTCGTGTGTGTTAAGTCTCTCAAGTATGTCAGACGGATCGAGAGCCTTGAAATCAGGATGTTCTCGAATCATCAGGGCCAGGGTGTCGAATGAGTTGTCAAGTGATCTCAGAAGCTTCTTGACGATTTCGTGCTTGGTGATCTTAGTGGCACCAAGTGCGCGAAGCTCATTTGTGATACCAGTGAGGCGATCAAACGTGAGCTGGAAATTCTCATTGTCGTTTCTCTTGAAGTGGTTGAAGAGGTTGCGATGAATATCAATCCTTGAGTCTCTCTGAGTTGAGACGCCTTCGTTGACCTTAGAGAGCCAGTCCCAGACTAGCTTCGCAGTTTCTAGTGCACTCAGACGGCCGTACTGTCCTTTGGTCAGATGACCATAGATGATGTTCTTGGCAGTCGAATCCAGTTGAATGAACCTCTTGACATCAGCAGGGTTGACACCTTCACCGACCTTGGGAACGCCATTCTTGACGACATACCAGAGGTCGACATCAATGGCTTCAAGATGCATACGCATCTTATTTTTCCAGTAGGAGTAAGCAGTGCCATCGAAGACAGGGCACGCAGCAGAGACCTTGATTATCCCTGCATTCGACATAGCTAAATCTCCAGGTGGTTAAACCAAATCACACAGAACAAGGGAGCACCTTGCTCTGATACCAATTGAAAGTGCTAGTTATCGACTAGAGGGAGGGTGAATAGGCGATTTTTATGAAAGTCTTCAAACATGAGGGCTTTGAAGACAAACAGTAGAAATGAACCTATTGATATGCAGCGGAAGGTAGACTACACTAGACAAGTCATAGTCAAGATTGCAATGAAGTGAAAGGATGAAGACTATCAGCAACTAGGTAGTAAGGATCAGGATGGAAGACAATATGAATCCAAACAGTAAAAAGCTTTCACATAGTGAAGTCAATCAGATCATACATGCAAACAATGACTTCATGAAGACAAACTGTAAAGTAAAGAAAAGTGAAGGATAGGACCAGTTGCTTGGTGAAGACTGAGGGAGTCCTGGACTAGGGGGTCCCCGGCCGTCGGAGCTATGTGATATGGGCCGGACTGATGGGCAAGAAGATACAAGATCGAAGGGCCTTCCCCCGTGTCCGGATGGGACTCTCCTTTTCGTGGATGGCAAGCTTGGCGTTCGGATGTGAAGATTCCTTTCTTTGTAAACCGACTCTGTACAACCCTAGGTCCCTTCTGTGTCTATATAAACCAGAGGGTTTAGTCCGTAGAGGAAATCACAATCATACATGTTAGACATGTAGGGTTTAGCCATTACAATCTCGAGGTATATCACCTCTTGTAACCCCTATACTCATCAAAGTCAATCAAACAGGAAGTAGGGTATTTCCTCCATTAAGAGGGCCCAAACCTGGGTAAACATCGTGTCCCCTGCCTCCTGTTACCTTCGATCCTCAGACGCATAGTTCAGGACCCCCTACCTGAGATCGGTCGGTTTTGACATCAACATTGGTGCTTTCATTGAGAGTTCCTCTGTGCTGTCGACAGAAGGGTCGATGGCTCCCTCAATAACCTACAATGATGCCGTTTCGGAGGAAACTTTCCTCCCTGGCCAAATCTTTGTATTCGGCAGCTTCACACTGCGTGCCAACTCAATTGGCCACCTTGAGAAGATCGACAGCTATGCCCCAGGTCATCAGATCAGTTTCAGGAACCTAAACTATGTCGCTGATATCCGAGGAGACTTGATCTTTGAAGGATTCATGGCCCCGACCGCCACTCTGGTTTTAGATCCAGAGCGTACCACCGGGTCCGAAGACGGGAATTTAGAGCACACCGGACTACCTGCAATTATGGAACTCACTATTGGAGATCCGGGAGGAGACAGCATCATCAGCAAGCCCAAAGACGAACCGAACTCCCCTTGTCGCTAAAGCACCAGACTCTCCCTCGGATTTTAAATCCGTACTCTCGAGATCCGCGACAAGCGGGCGCCGCCAGGAGGACCTCACCCCAGTCGGCCCGACAAACTCTCGCTTCCCTGTCCAAACCTCGCTCCTAAACGAGGCCCTAGACTTAATGCGATCCCTCGCCATTACAGAGGAATCGCTTCTGAATTATGCCCAGTCCGGACTAGGGGCTGAGAGCGGGGAATTTTACGTCCCACCCACCACCCACTTCATAGCCACTATGGAAGATCTAACCGACATGCTGGACTATGCCTCCAAAGAAATCAACGGTATGGACGACGATGCCGGAGACGATCAAGGCCAAAACCTTCCGTTTACCGGACGTCGGACGACCACCTCCACGTACGACGTATAGATGATGGATACACCCAAAGAGGACGACGATGACAGCAAGAAGGATCCGGTTGAGGACAAGCCTGCCGAAGCACCTCCAAAGTGTCGACGTCATTGGCGCCGCTCAAAATTGCATCGTGAAAAAGACAGTAATACCAGCGCCGAAGACAATAACACTCCGGAGAATGCCGAAAACCCCGAAGCCCCTGTCGAGCCAACATTCGAACATGATGATTGGGAGGATGTGCAAGTTAACCCCGATGATCCAATCGGGAATGAAGACTCGGAGGATAGTAACTACCTACCAATCTCTGAAGAGGATGTGAGCCTCGGCAATGAAGAGTTTATCGTGCCAGAGGAGCCCCTCGAGCAAGAGCGCTTTAAGCGCAGGCTAATAGCAACTGCAAGAAGCCTGAAAAGAAGTAGTAGCAGCTTCAAGCTGATCAAAATTTACTCAATGACAGATGGACTAATGTCATGGCAGCCGAGGAATACGTCCTCGAACGCCCAAATAAGAGTTACCCGAAGTGCAAGCTACTACCTCAATTCGACGACAAGGCCGTTGAGCCAATACCACCAAAGCACAAAACTGCTGACGAGCCTGACTGACCACCACGTTGAGGGGATAGACCGGCTACTCATGCCGAACACCTACCCGCACCACCCCACCGCCGGGGCGGGGAGGCAGCGGCCCCGGGCCATACCTACGACTTATGCAAGGACCTGGACAATAGAGCCGGTCTAACAAGATCAATCTATGGATCGAGGGGGCATGCTCCAACGCGCGAGGACGGCCATCAGACCTGGCGTGATAGACACAACCTCATACGGGCCGAAAACCGCATACGGCCTTCGTCCGAACTACGCCGCGATATCGCTCGGTATAGAGGCGCCGCACACCCCCTATGCTTCACCGACGGAGTAATGGAACATCAGTTCCCAGAAGGGCTTAAACCCATCAACATTGAATCATACGACAGTACGACAGATCCCAGAGTATGGATCGAAGACTTTCTTCTCCATATCCACATGGTACGCGGTGATGATCTCCATGCCATCAAATACCTCCTACTCAAATTAAAGAGACCAGCTCGGCACTGGCTAAACAGCCTCCCAAAGAACTCTACCGGTAGCTGGGAAGACTTGGAGGATGCCTTTAGAGACAACTTCCAAGGTACCTATGTTCGGCCCCAGACGCCGATGACCTTAGTCACATAGTCCAGCAACCCGGAGAATCCGCCCGGGAACTCTGGACCAGGTTCTTGATTAAAAAGAACCAAATTGTGGATTGTCCGGACGCTGAAGCCCTCACGGCCTTTAAACACACCGTCCGAGACGAGTGGCTCGCCCGTCACCTTGGCCAAGAAAAGCCAAAGTCCATGGTAGCCCTTACCACACTCATGACCCGCTTTTGCACGGGAGAAGATAGCTGGCTAGCTCGTAGAAGCAACAACACTAGCGACCCTTGGCACCTCCAAAGCCAGGGATGGCAATGGCAAGCCACGACGCAATAAGCACAAACATCGAAATGACAACCAAGATGCCGAAGACATGACGGCTAACACCGGATTCAGTGGCTCTAAACCCGGTCAGCGAAAGGAGCCATTCAAAGGAAATAGAGATGGTCCATCTACTTTGGACAGAATACTCGATCGTCCTTGCCAGATTCATGGCTCCCCGATAAGCCAGCCAATCACACCAACAGGAATTATTGGGTATTTAAACAGGTCGGCAAGCTCAACGCCGAACACAGGGGGAAAGGGCCACCCAGAAAGGACGATGATGAAGAGCCTCGCCTACAGCACACAGGGGGGCAGAAGAAATTTCCCCCTGAGGTCAAAACAGTAAACATGATCTACGTGACTTATATCCCCAAGCGGGAGCGCAAGCGCACGTTAAGGGACATCTATGCCTTAGAGCCAGTCGCCTCGAAATTCAATCCATGGTTAGCATGCCCAATCACCTTCGATCGCAAAGACCATCTGACCAGTATCTGTCATGGGGGCTCGGCTGCATTGGTTCTCGATCCAATTATTGAAGGATTCCACCTCACGCGAGTCCTTATGGATGGCGACAGCAGTCTCAATCTGCTTTATCAGGACACCGTCTGTAAAATGGGCATTGACCCATCACGAATGAAGCCCACTGAAACCACCTTTAAAGGGGTAATACTCGGCATAGAGGCCTATTGCATAGGATCCATAATGCTAGAAGTCGAATTCGGCTCACCGGATAACTTCCGGAGTGAAGACTTGATCTTCGACATTGTCCCGTTCCTAAGTGGCTATCACGCACTACTCGGACAAACTGCTTTCACCCGTTTCAACGTAGTCCCGCACCACGCTTATCTTAAGCTCAAAATGCCTGGACCTCGTGGCGTTATTGTAACATCCCAATTTTCAATTTGAATGTTTATAAATAGGTCATTCATATGCATCCATGATTTATGCATTTTTGCCTCCATTTATTTTATTTGATTTTTGATCAAAGGAACTTTGAGGAACTCAAGGACCAAAAGAGAGAGTTGGAAGTTTCCCTAAAAACCAATTTTGAATTTTTCGAAGTTGGGAGTTTGGATCCAATTTGGTTTCACCAAAATTCATTTCCATTATATCAAAAATAAAATAAAGAGAGAAGATAAAATGACTTCTTCAAAATCGGAATAGAAAATATTGGAAATTGAATTTGGAACCAAAATATATTTGTTGGGTTTTATTTTGCACTTTATTTTATTAGTTTAGCAAAAATGTTTATTTTTCTACTTGCATTTTAGGCCAGATAAAAGTTCACTAGGTCATATATAAGACCATATAACTATGTGAATTTTCTAGGATTTTTTAGGCTAATTTTTTTATTTGTATTTTTTGGTGTTTCATTTGCTTCTGAAAAAAACGTTTAAAAAAAGAGCCGCCAGGCCAGGCCAACTGGCCTAGCCCAGCAGCAAGGCCACAGCCAAGCCAAGCGAGGGAGCAGGCGAGGCCAGCGCCCGCGTCCAACCCTAGCGCTAGCTAGAGCCGCCGCACCTCCAGTCTCACGTAACCCTCTCTCTCCCTCTTGACTCTCTCTCTCTCCCCTGGTGCCTGGTCCCCACCCCACCTCTTCTTCTTCCTCCCATGAACACAAACGTACGCGTACAATGCTCTGGACGCCCCTTCGTTTCAAATTCTTGACAATCTTAACTCCAGCCAACCACACGACCAAGGAAGATGTCCTATAAATAGCCACGACTCTCCTCGACCGATTCAGTCGAAAATCTCTCGCCAAAACTACCTGTAGACGACGCACTCGACGTTCCAATCTCGCCTCAGAAGCTGCAGTTCATCGCAAGTTTCCGATGCCGGTGAGCCATCCCGAGCCATATCCTTTTGTGTTCCGACCTCCCTCGATCCCTACAATCGTTTTGATAAGGTCTTTTGATCCCTCTCCATCTACAGAGGCCATACCGACCACGTTGTCTTCACCGGAGCACCCGGAGTTCACGAGTTTCATCGCTTGGTTTTGGCGCCGTTCGTCGTCCCCGATCATCACCGACTACACCACCGGACGAGCCACTCTCCACCGCATCTCCTAGACACCTCCGCCATCGCCGACGATCGCCGGACCCGCCGCCATCACCACGCCAGAGCCACCCCAACCCCTCGTCCTCTCTGTAAGTGTACGAGCACATGTACGCTCCAGTTCGTTCAGTAAAAATAAACGTATTTCCTAGATCAGTTTTAGTTACGGTTTTTTTCTAACGGTTTAGTACGGTTCAGATCAAACTAGCCGATCAGTTTTCCTTTTCTAAAAAACATCGCAAATGTAAGTTTTGTTAAGTTTTGCCCGTGCGTTTTATAGTTTCAGATCGCCCATCACCTTTAGGCCCAACAGTTCCCGTACGTTTTTTCTCTTTCTTTCTTCAGATTCTATACCAATATTTCTTTTAGCGTATCTTTTAGTCTATAGATCCGATTTAGTTGATTCTTTTTCCTTCTAGATCATAAAAATATCCTCTATCCAGAGAACCAAACGAAAAATATTTTTGAAAATTTAAAAATTTGAATTCAAACAGATCTGAATTCAAACTTCGTTAGGCCGTATCTCGAGTTTTGTAACTCCGTTTTAGGTGATTCTTTTTGCAAATCGAAGCTCGTGATGTGTAATTTCTGTGTCGGGGAAACTGATCCTCGAACACCTATGGGGCCGGCGGACCGGGCCCCTTTTGGTTCGGCGGGGGGCGGAGATCGCACGAAGAGCAGATCGAGGCGAGGCACACGAGCAGTTTACCCAGCTTCGGAGCTCTCCAGAGAGATAACACTCCTACTGCTGCTTGTCTGGTTGTATTATCTGGTGTTCTTGCTCTCCAAAGCGAGAGATGGCTGGAAGCAAACTGTCTGAGGCTTCGAACCTATGAGTCGAACCCCCTCTACGTTGCGGATGGGCCTCCTTTTATACGCTAAAGGGGTCACCGACAGGTGGCAACGCAGAGGAGGGTAAAAACGTAAAAAGCGAGGTAGTTGATACAGTTGCTTGTACAGTGCACCCTACCTAACCCTGACGGCAGGGGACAAGGGCATTAAATGCCCGTCTGAGTCGCCCGAACAGTGCAGAAAAGGACCGTTAGGGGCGCCACCGTTCGCCACGATGGCGATCTTGTCAGCTTCGCATGCCGCTGCGCACCGCTGGCTGCATAGCCTCCTGCCACGCGCGCCCGGGGAGGCCCCCAGAGCGACACGTTGGTGGATGCGCTGGAGTGTGGGCGCAGAGTGGCCGCCTGCCGCGGCAAGCACCTTGCCGCTGTTGTCATCTTGTTGGGTCCGGAAGCTTGTCGCTCACCGGGCTTCGAGGTACCTTGGTTTGTCTTCCCGGCAAGCTCCTCTTGCCGGGGCCTTGTTGCCTTGCCGGAGCGAGTGGCGCGTCGCGGCAAGTTCCTTGGTGTGCCTTGATCGGCCTTCCCGGCAAGCTCCTCTTGCCGGGGTCTTGTCTCCTTAGCTTATATACTTTGCTCTTGGATGGCTCCAAGGGAACTTTGGAGGGTCTTGGCGTTCGCCCGGCAAGCCTTGTCGCGGGGTGCTGCAACTGCCCGTGCACAAGTTCGGGGTACTATGGTACCCCTATTCTAGTACACCGACAGGAGCCCCCGGGCCTGGGCCAGACACGGTGCCGAGCGCTGTTGGGCCAGGCCCAAGACAGGGCACGGGCACACGCGAGCTGGGCTACACCAAATCTCGCTCCGTATCCACCACACTCTCCCATAACGGCACGCGTTGATTGCGGCATCATGGGAGAGATCGTGGGTGGTTGTTTAAGTGGAAGGCCGAAACGTCCGCCCCGTCCCTCTTAATAAGCAGAGGAAACAGGGGCAGTTCGTCCTCCCTCGCTGCTTGCTGCTACTCCTTCTTCACAAACTCCGCCGCTCCCCTCTTCTTCTCGAAGCCGAGAGAGCAGCGCTTCGCCCCCCCTCATTGCCAGCAGCATCACCACGCCGTCGACCTTCTCCACCACCTCCGCCATGGCTCCGAAAGGCGACAAGGGAAAGGGCGTGAAGTCGGCCGAGGCGCAGCGGCTTGCGGCGCTGCGGAAGGAGCGGGCGATCTTCACCCCCCAGCTCGGAGTGCAGGAGCTGAGGGAGTACTTCTACCTCTTTTGGGCGACGGAGACGCGTGCGCATCCGCGCACGAGGGTACTCCCGGCTGCTGCCTCGGAGTCGGCTCCAAATGGGTACTCGTTCTTCCCGCTATTCTTCTACTACGGGCTCTGCCCGCCCTTCTCGGAATTCTTTTGTGACATTATGAACACGTATGGCTTCCGCCTCCTTGACTTCACCCCCAATGCTGTCTTGACCATGGCGGTTTTCGCACACTTGTGCGAAAACTTTGTCGGAGTCCACCCTAGTGTAGCCCTTTTCCGCCACTTCTTCATACCTCGGGTAGAGAGAGGAGAGCCGCTTGCCGGAGGGATTGCCTGGGTCTCGAGAATCGGCAAGAAGGAGGCGTACTTGGAGGGTGAGCTTCGCAGCAAGTGGGAGGAGTGGAGAGCGGAGTGGTGTTGGATTGTCGAGGAGGATCCGCAGCCCTTCACCGCCGTGCGCCAAACTCCAATAGTGTGCGGCAATGACTGGAGTAACATAGCCCCCGAAGACGAGAGGCTGAAGATCGCCATCACTAGGATTCTTCACCTCAGGCTTGCCGGGCTCACCGTAGGTGCTGTCGGGGCAGATTTCCTCCGCCGCCGCATTGCCCCCCTGCAGGAGAGGAGGAGGCCCGCCTGGGAATTCAAGAATTCAACAGACATCATGAGGCTGCGGCTGGGCCTCAACTACAACTTCACTGTCTTGGAGTTGGATGCAATGCTCTTGGAGTTATTCAAACGCGCCCCCAACACCCATTCACACTGCCGAGGGGCGTAGTTCCTTTGTGCAATAACTCTTCGCTTGATCGGATCCGCGCCATGATGCCGTTGTGCGATTCACACGGCATCGTCCCCACTTGGCAAGAGCCTGCGGACGACGTTGTGCGAGCGTTCTTCGACACCTTGGAGGAGTTGCCGGTCCGCGCTGACGAGCAGAAGAGCCTCACTCGTGATACCACCGACGAGGAGCTGCAGCTCATCGCTACTAGGGCGGAAGAGGCTGCGGCCGCAGCTGCTGTGGGTGTGTTTGGGTTTACCGTGGAGGAGGCAGAGGCCGCAGAGGCGGCAAACCTTGCCGAACGTGCGGAGTTCATGGGTGAGGAGGAGCCTGCTGGTTCCGAAGCCGAGTCGAGCGAGGCCGGCGAGGAGGAGGCTGAGCCTTCAGAGAGCTTGCCGCAGGCGGAGCCCCCGGCCCCGCCAAGGAGGCGCCTCAGGGCCGGGGACGCAGCAGGGCGGCAGCCGGCTCCACAGCCACCGAGCCGCGCGACGCGCTCCACCGCAGCAAGCAATGTTGCCGCGGGAGTGCCTCACGCAACAGCGGCAACTGGAGCGGGATCTTCCCGGGCCACCGCCGCCGCTCCCGCCAAGCGGGCAAGGGATCCTACTCCTCCACCTCGCCGCACCGGAGGAGGGCCGGACTTTGATCTTTCCACGCTCAGCTCCGATGAGGAGGAAGAAGAGTGAGTTTCTTTTGCGCCCTTATAATCCTTCAATCTTGATGTTTATATCTTGTATCTGACTTGCTCCAATCTAGACTCTTTTCTTTTCAGAACACTGGCCCAGAGAGCGGCAAAGAGGGCCAAGGCCGCGGTGATCGTCATCGAGGATGACCCCATTGCGTCGGCAGGAGGTGGGTCAGAGACCACCTTGACGGACCCGGCAATCACTCCTCGTAGCAGCCCCCAGCGCAGCCCCCAGCGTAAGTTCATAGTTTAGCCTTCTGCTGTCGGGCACACTTGAGTGCTTTTTCCTTTGTTGATATCCTGCTTGTTGACTTGCGCAGGAGCAGAGCAGCCTCATCAGGAGCGCCCGGAGGCCGATCCCGAAGAGCCACCTGCTTCGACTGCGCCGCCAAGGGAGGAGTCACCGGCAAGGGAGCGCTCTCCGGCAAGGGGGGACTCTCCGGCAAGGGACGGCACTGCTGATCCTGCGGCGACCGAGGCCGCTACTGAAGATCTTGGCGCAGGTAATCCACTTGCCCAAAAATTCTCCCTTGGGTTCTGCTTCTTTCATTTTTCCTTTCTTGGATTTTTTTTTGATTGGTTTCCCTCCCTTCTTCGTTCTTCAGATCCATCTTCGGCTGAGCCAATGGAGACAGAGGGCACCGGCGAGGAAGGTGCCGGTGCTGATGTGACCGCCGGCGAGGAGGCCGCCGGGGCTGCTACTGCGGAAGACGGCGAGGGGTCGGGCGATCGCACTGACGACCCTGAGGTCGCAGGAGCGCCGGGCGCTGCACCGACCGCCGAACCCTCTGCTGCTTCTGCGGAGCCGGGCTTCGAGGAGCCCCAGCCCGGCGCCTACCTGCAGGCCGGTGACAACATCTTCATCAAGCTACCCTGGGCGTCGAGCTCCAGGGCGCCAGTCGAGGGGGAGACTTTTGATGGGGAGGTGCTCGCCTCGGCTGGGCTGTCATTGGTTGACGCACCCGGCAGCAACAGTGGCGAGCCTGAGGAGGAGCAGCTGCTGCGGAAGCTGCTGTCACTCTACCGCACCCGGCAAGCCAAGCTAGCTTCCCGGGAAGCGCTTGTCGCAAAGGCGTGAATTGACATGGAGAAGCGCGCGGAGGAGCTCCGGGGACAAAATCAAGAAGCTCTTCGATCCCTGGCGCAGGAGCGGGAGCGAGTAGACGAGGAGCGCACGGCCTTTCTTCTCGAGAAGGCCGAGGCTGAGGAGGAGCAAAGGCTTGCTGCCGAGAAGCAGTCCGCGCGGGAAGGCGAGCTAGTGCAGCGGAAGGCCCACCTCAACAGCTACGAGGAAGAGCTCGCCGAGCGCGAGCGAGCACTTGGCGGGGCGCTCAAGGAGGCCAAGGATGCCGCGGCAACTGCAGAGGCCGCCAAGAGGGAACTAGAGGAGAAGGTGGCGCGGCTGGAGGCCGAAATTGGGAAGAGTGGCGAGGAGCTTGCCGTGCTCAAGCGTGAGCGCGAGAAGGATGCTGCCGCCCATGGTGAGCTGCAAGGCCTTCTCGCTGAGAGGGGCAAGGAGCTCAGCGCTGCCAAGGATTCCAAAGTAGATCTGGAGCTGAAGCTGGCCACGCTGACGCAGACGCTGGAGGCCGCCAAGGAGTGGGAGAAGACCTTGGCGGAGAAGGTCAAGGCTGACGCGGCGCTGCTGGAGAGCATTGCAGTCACCCAGAACTCCTTCAGAGACATGGTGGAGCACTGGACCGAGGGCCTGGTGAACACTGCCGCCGCCATCAACAAGGAGCTGGCGCAGCTGGGGATGGATGACTTTGGATATCCTTCCGACGAGAGCCTTCAACCCAGTGCCAAGCTCAGCTTATTCTTCAAGGGCGTGGCGACGGCACTCCAGCGGCTCCGGGAGAGGATCCCAAAGCAGCTGGCCGACGAGTCGCGCAAAATCTGCGCTGGGGTTCTCCAGAAGGTGCTGATGAAGGTGGCCTTCCGCAATCCAGGCCTCAGCTTCACCAACGTCCTCCGATCCTTGCCGCCTGACGCCGATCTGGACACACTCAAGGCCCTTGTCGCACCCATTGTGGACAAGGTGAGCGAGATCAAGCGAGTCGAGGGCGGGCGCGTAGACTAGGCCGCCCATTTCTTCTTTTCCCTTGTCGCTGCTAGTCATGTCATGAAAACAGTCTATTAGAGCTGCGATAAGTTATCTTTGTAATATAACTTTATTTCTGTCTATCAATTGCAATGTTATTTCCTCTACTAGATTCCTCCCTTTGTATGTTTTCACCCTACGCTTCTAGGGAACTTGTCAGCGCAGGCGCCCGAGCCGCGAGCGCTGAGTGCGGAACTTCAGCAGCCTGCTGGCGGCGCTGCTTCCGACAAGAAACCTTGTCGCGACTAGATGCAGCACGCTTAAGTTGTTGAGCGGACTCGAAATAAAGTAAGGGCGCAACTAGCCACGAGTTGGTTCCTCCGCGCACAGGTTTTCTATACAAAGCAGGGTCGTTCGAGGAGGATAACTCAAAAATTAAAAAAAAGTGATTGCTCAAACTTTGGCAACTTAGCTTTTCTGTTATTTGCTTCCCGGTAAGGCAAGTCTTTGCTTGAACGACGCCTGGCCCACACCAGAATCATCTCCTTCCCCCCGGCGAACTTGTGTGCGAGAGAACCTTCTTTTCCTTTAAAAGAAAAAGAAAGAAGAGAAAATAATAATATGGAGCACTTCGGCTCGTTACTGCTTACCGGATGTAAGTGCTGCACAGAGTGTCAGATAATCACATGCAAGAAAGGAACTAACGCATGAAATGGACAAGCTGTGCGGAGCACATGGGTTTTACTTATGCACGGGATCTGCGCCCGGCTTTGTACAAAGGATTACATGCAACAGCGGCAAGACTTGTACAAAAGTGGTTGCCGGAACGGGTTCCGGCAACCGCGCCTTATGGGAAAAACTTACGAAGATGTTCTATGTTCCAGGAGTTGCTCATTGGAATGCCATCTTCGGTCTCAAGGCGGACAGCGCCAGGCCTTGTGACTTGTCTCACCCGATAAGGGCCTTCCCACTTCGGCGTCAACTTGTTGGAATTCTTGGCGGATTGAACGCACCGAAGAACAAGGTCGCCTTCCTCGAAGCTTCTGGCTTTTACTTTGCGGCTATGATAGCGGCGCAAAGCTTGCTGGTATCGAGCAGCTCGTACAGCAGCCTAAAGACGATCTTCCTCAAGGAGCAGCGCGTCGTCTTGCCGTAGCTTTTCTTGCTCAAGCTCATCATAAGCGAGCACTCGAGGTGATCCGTATACGAGTTCCGTGGGGAGAACTGCCTCTGCTCCGTAGACTAGAGCGAAAGGTGTCTGGCCAGTGGCTCGATTTGGCGTCGTTCTAATCGACCAAAGAACCACCGGCAGCTCCTCGATCCAGTTCCTTCCGCACCTTTGCAGCCTGTCGAAAGTTCTGGTCTTGAGCCCGCGCAGCACTTCAGCATTTGCCCTCTCTGCTTGACCGTTGCTTCTTGGATGAGCAACAGAAGCGAAGCAGACCTTGGCGCCAAGGTCTTGGACGTACTGCATGAAGGTGCGGCTCGTGAATTGCGTGCCGTTGTCGGTGATGATCCTGTTGGGAATCCCGAAACGGCAAACAATCGACCTGAAGAACTTGACTGCTGACTGTGTTGTCACCTTTCTCACTGGCTGCACTTCCGGCCACTTTGTGAACTTGTCGATTGCGACGTACAAGTACTCAAAGCCCCCGACAGCTCGGGGGAAAGGGCCGAGAATATCGAGCCCCCAGACCGAAAATGGCCAGGATAAAGGGATCGTCTGGAGAGCTTGAGCTGGCTGATGTATTTGTTTGGAGTGGAACTGGCACGCTTCACACTTGGTTACTTGTGCAGTTGCATCCTGGAGGGCTGTTGACCAAAAGAAACCTTGCCGGAAAGCTTTGCCGGCAAGTGCTCTTGCACCTATGTGGTGGCCACATATGCCTCCATGTATCTCTGCCAACAGCTTTTGTCCATCTTCCCTGCGAATACACTTCAATTTCACACCGTTGAGTCTTCTTCTGTACAGTATGCTATCGACAAACTGGTACATACTTGACTGCCGGGCTACTCTTTCCTCTTCTTCTTGCTCTTCGGGAAGTTCTCCTGTCTGAAGGAAACAGACAATCTGCTGTGCCCATGCTGGAGCCTGTGGCTCGACAACAAGGACTAAAGGCACATCTGCTGCTGCGGGAACATCTGCTTCTACGGCAAGGACTTGCGGCTCTGCCGGAGCTTGATGTTCCCCGGCAAGCTTGCCGGAGCAAAGCTTGTCGGGAGTGTCTGCTTCAACGGAACAAACCATAAGGCTTGCCGGAGCAGACTGCCCCTCAGCATCTATGGTGTTGATCTTGGGGACTTTCTTGGCGGCGGCTTCGGGGAGCTTTGCCGGAAATTAGTCACCAGAAACCATCTTCCTCTTCTTGCTTTGTCCAGTTGATGGTGTTACGGATGGTTGAGTCAACTTAAGCACAAAGATCCCTGGTTACACAGGTAACTTTAGTGCGGTGCACTTTGACAGGCCATCAGCAATATCATTCTGAGCTCTTGGGATATGCTCCATTTGTAGGCCGTCAAAGTGCTCCTCTAGCTTCCTCACTTCATCGACATACGCTTCCATCAACGGACTCTGGTAGTTCTTGTTCACTTGTCGGACGACAAGCTGTGAGTCACCCCTTACAATTAGCTTCTTAATCCCAAGGTCTGCTACGATTCTGAGACCGGCAAGCAATCCTTCATACTCTGCAGTATTGTTGGTTGCTTGCTCTTTGGGAAAGTGCATCTGGACTACGTACTTGAGGTGCTCTCCGGTGGGTGTGACAAGCAGCACACCTGCACCAGCACCTTGCAGCGAGAAGGCACCATCAAAGTACATCAGCCACTCTTTGCTTGCCTCTTTGACGGGGATGCTCGTTTCTGGAATTTCTTCATCCGGGGTTGGCGTCCACTCTGCTATGAACTCTGCCAATGCTCTGCTTTGGATAGTTGAGGTGCTCTCAAACTTGAGGCCAAAGCTTGACAGTTCCAGCGTCCACTCGACCATCCTGCCTGTTGCTTCTGGATTTTGCAGTATCCTCTTCAGCGGAAAGCGAGTGACGACTGTGATCTCATGTGCTTGGAAGTAATGGCGCAGCTTTCTCGAGGCCATGAGGAGGCCAAAAAGCAACTTCTGCACACCAGAGTACCTTGATCTAGCCCCCTGCAGAAGGGAACTGACAAAGTAAACTGGGCGCTGCACCATTCTCCTTGACATCTCATCATGCTCCTGCGCAAACCTATGTTTGTCGGGACCAGAGCTTGTCGGCGAAGCCCCCTGCTTGTCGCTGGATGGATCTGCCGCGGTTGCCGGCTCATCATCCGCCTCCCTCTCCGCCACTAACGCAGCACTAACCACTTGATTGGTTGCTGCTATATACAGCAGCAACTTCTCTTGCGGCTTAGGTGCGACAAGTGTTGGAGTGGAGGACAGGTATCTCTTCAAGTCCTGCAGTGCAGCCTCCGCTTCCGGAGTCCATTTCATTGGACCTGCCTTTTTCAAAATTTTGAAAAACGGCAGGGCGCGCTCAGCAGATCTAGAGATAAACCTGCTAAGAGCAGCCACGCAACCGGCAAGCCTTCGTACATCCTTGACGCGCTTTGGTGCTTCGATCTGCTCGATGGCTTCGATCTTGTCGGGATTGGCTTCAATTCCCCGCTGAGACACGAAGAACCCGAGAAGCTTGCCGGAAGGGACTCCAAACACGCACTTCTCGGGGTTAAGCTTGAGGTTGATCTTGCGCAGATTTGCAAATGTCTCATCTAAATCTTGAATCAAGGTCACTTTGTCCTTGCTCTTGACCACTATGTCATCCATGTAAGCTTCCACATTTCTGTGTATTTGTGGCTCAAAAGCATGGTGAACTACCCTTGCGAATGTTGAACCAGCATTCTTCAAACCGAAAGGCATCCGTACGAAGCAATACGTGCCACACGGGGTGATAAATGCGGTTTTTTCTTCATCTTCTTCTGCCATGAAGATCTGATGGTATCCTGAGTATGCATCAAGAAATGAAAGCAAATCACATCCGGCTGTGGAGTCAACAATCTGGTCAATACGCGGCAAGGGAAATGGGTCTTTGGGACAAGCTTTATTAACATCAGTGAAGTCAATACAAAGTCTCCATTTCCCATTAGCCTTGCGCACAACAACAGGATTGGCCAACCACGTGGGATGGAGTACTCCTCTGACAAGGCCTGCTGCTTCCAACTTCTTGATTTCTTCTGCGATGAATTCTTGGCGCTCTACTGCCTGCTTCCTGACTCTTTGCTTGACGGGCCGCGCATGAGGACAGACGGCAAGGTGGTGCTCAATCACTTTCCTGGGAACACCGGGGATATCAGACGGTTGCCACGCAAACACGTCGACATTCGCCCGTAGGAAAGCAACGAGCGCGCTTTCCTATTTGGGGTCAAGAGTGGCGCTGATGGTGAAGGTACCACCAGTGCCATCCTCTTTGGCGGACACCTTCTTAGTCGCAGGTGGAGCTTCCATCGCCTTCTTGCACTTGCTGGTGGAGCTCGATGGTGCACCCTCGACGGTAGCGCAGCACTTCGAAGAGGTGCGCTTGCCGGAGTGGGCATCAGAGCTCTTGCCGGACTTGGTCTTCTTCTTTCCCCCGGGAGCTTCAGCGGCAAGTGTCCTCCGTTCTGCTGCAACTGCTGCTTCCCGGTAGATCTTGTCGGCACAAATAAGAGCATCCTTCTTGTCTCCAGGGACAGAGATGTCACTTATTGGGCCTGGCATTTTCAGTACGTTGTACGCATAGTGAGAGGCTGCCATAAACTTGGCGAGTGCCGGACGGCCCAGGATTCCATTATAAGGTAATGGAATGTCGGCAATGTCAAACGTGATCCTCTTAGTCCTGAAGTTCAGCTCACTGCCAAATGTTACCGGCAACATGATCTTTCCCTTTGGCTTGCTCCTTCCCGGGTTGATTCCTTGAAATGTGCCGGTCTCTTTGAGCTCGCTGTCAGGGATCTGGAGCTTCTGGAGCACTGCGGAGGAGATCAGATTCAAGCCTGCCCCGCCGTCAACTAGCATCTTAGTGACCTTGAGGTTGCGGATTGTTGGTGAAACCAACATCGGCAAGCACCCGACCGCAGTTATGCGATCTGGGTGGTCCTCAATATCAAAGATGATAGGCGTGCTGGACCATTTCAGAGGCTTGCGTGACTCGACGGGTGGTTCTGCTGCATTAACCTCCCGCATCCACTGCTTGAGCTGGCGGTGCGAGGCATGCAGAGAAGCACCACCGTCAACGCACAGGACCTCTGTGTCTTTCTGGAACTCCTGCTCATCAGTCTCCTCATCATCCATATCCTTATCATCGCCGTCATCTTCATCCTTGTCGCGGCCGCGAGGAGGTCTGTCTCCTTGCCACTGCTTGGCCTTGCCGCGGCGTCCCCCTCGGCCGGGACGTTTCTTGCCGGATCCACCAGCTCCTTCCTGGGCTTTCTCCTTGTAGCGCCGCTCGTATTCAGCTTTCTGTTGCTCAACAAGCTGCTCGACTCTCTTGCAGTTCTGAAGATCATGGCCCTTGGTGCGGTGAATCTTGCAATACTGCTTGTTGGTGCCATCCTGCTTGTCGGCGACCGCCACCTCCGCGGCAACCTCCTTGCCGGAGTCACCAGCTTTGGCTTCCTTGGTGCCGCCACCGTTGCCGGACTGCTCAACAACTAGCACTTCTTTGCCTTTCCTCCTTCTGTTGTTCCGTCGCCGGTTTTTCCTTGTCGGGGCAACATCTTCACTGTCAGATTCTCCTGCTCCTATATTTTCTCCGGGGAGTCTCCTCCCTTCCTCAGCACGCGCGCACTTGTCGGCCAGTGCATATAACTCACTGACGTCCTTGATCTTGCACATAGCCATTTCTTCCCGCATCCTGCGGTTCCGCACATTCTGATGGAACGCGCTGATCACCGCGGCAGGGTGGACGTCTAGGATGTTGTGCTGCACGCTACTGAATCTCTGAATGTACTTGTGCAGGGGCTCTCCTTCCTTCTGGG
The DNA here is from genome assembly GCF_002162155.2 of Triticum dicoccoides. Classification (NCBI taxonomy): domain Eukaryota; kingdom Viridiplantae; phylum Streptophyta; class Magnoliopsida; order Poales; family Poaceae; genus Triticum; species Triticum dicoccoides. Next base: position 434,921,396 of record NC_041382.1, read on the forward strand.
CGAGCAAATGAAGATCACTCTCCTGGCCATGAGGCTTGTGTCCGCCAGTAAAGGCGCCGACAAACTGATGGCACAGATCAGCCCAAGAGGATATGGAGTTGTCCGGCAAGTGCATGAGCCAGGATCTGACGTTGGGCTTGAGCACCAGTGGGAAGTAGTTGGCAAGGATCTTGTCATCTCGTCCCCCGGCAGCTTGCACGGTAATAGTGTAAATGCTGAGGAACTCCGACGGGTGCATCTTGCCGTCGTACTTCTCCGGTACGTCTGGCTTGAAGTTCTTTGTACTGGGCCACTGGACTTGCCGCAGCTCACGAGTGAACGCAGGACAACCTACCGCATACGGCAGATCGTCTGGTTCCCCTGGCGCATGCATGTCAACAGAGGGCCCAGCGCGCTTGTCGGATTGACGTCGCGCTTCTCTTCGGCGCTCGATGCGAGTTCGAGTGTCTTCTTGTTGTCGATCATGAAGAACTTGGCGCTGATCGCGACGAGCTCGTGGATCCGACGATGCAGTGGAGTCGCTGTCGAGGTGGATCCGACGAGTCGGCGATCTTGGCCTTCGGGGCGGTGATTGCATGGTAGTTGCACCTCCGCCCGTTTCGTCGCCACCGGCTCGCGTCCGGCGGTCCTGTGGTGGCGGCGACGCGCTCGGCCACCGTGGAGTGTCGCCGTTGGCGTAGCCGATGAGACTCTGGATGGTGGCCCTCCATTCGTCGATCTTGTCCGACGTTGGAGGGTAATCTAGGAGAAGTTGAGCTCGCGCCAAAGCTTCTGCTGGAGTAGTGGGTGGCAGTGGCGGACGGCGCGAGGAGCGGGACGTGCTCGAACTTCTAACTATGTTAGAAGGAGCAGTATCCCGTCCAGGCGACCGTGCCCCGCTCGTGCCAGCATGCTGGCGCGCATGCTGGTCTTGAGCGCCCCGAGATCCACCAGCTTGGCCTTGGTCTAACATGCGCATGGTGCTGCGAGCGCCATGGTGCTGTTGATCTTGCGCCTCCTGAGAGTGGCGCGGAACATGTACAGTCGCCGAGGTTTGTGCAGCCTTGTCCTTGGACTTGGCAGCACTGTGAGCACCCTCATCGATGGCTGTTCTTCCGCCGGCGTCCACTCCACCACCCGTTTGCTCCAACGGTGGCGGAAACGACGTGGACGGAGCGGCTGCCGCCGAAGTCTTCTTCTTCGGTGGCATGTTGATGAAGGGAATAAGGATCTAGCTCGTGTGAACGCCGGATCAGGTTCACACAATCTCGACACCCCCTACCTGGCGCGCCAAAGATGTCGGGGAAACTGATCCTCGAACACCTATGGGGCCAGCAGACCGGGCCCCTTTCGGTTCGGCGGGGGGCGGAGATCGCACGAAGAGCAGATCGAGGCGAGGCACACGAGCAGTTTACCCAGCTTCGGAGCTCTCCGGAGAGATAACACTCCTACTGCTGCTTGTCTGGTTGTATTATCTGGTGTTCTTGCTCTCCAAAGTGGGAGATGGCTGGAAGCAAACTGTCTGAGGCTTCAAACCTATGAGTCGAACCCCCTCTACGTTGCGCATGGGCCTCCTTTTATACGCTAAAGGGGTCACCGACAGGTGGCAACGCAGAGGAGGGTAAAAACGTAAAAAGCGAGGTAGTTGATACAGTTGCTTGTACAGTGCACCCTACCTAACCCTGACGGCAGGGGACAAGGGCATTAAATGCCCGTCTGAGTCGCCCGAACAGTGCAGAAAAGGACCGTTAGGGGCACCACCGTTCGCCACGATGGCGATCTTGTCAGCTTCGCATGCCGCTGCGCACCGCTGGCTGCACAGCCTCCTGCCACGCGCGCCCGAGGAGGCCCCTAGAGCGACACGTTGGTGGATGCGCTGGAGTGTGGACGCAGAGTGGCCGCCTGCCGCGGCAAGCACCTTGCCGCTGTTGTCATCTTGTCGGGTCCGGAAGCTTGTCGCTCACCGGGCTTCGAGGTACCTTGGTTTGTCTTCCCGGCAAGCTCCTCTTGCCGGGGCCTTGTTGCCTTGCCGGAGCGAGTGGAGCGTCGCGGCAAGTTCCTTGGTGCGCCTTGATCGGCCTTCCCGGCAAGCTCCTCTTGCCGGGGTCTTGTCTCCTTAGCTTATATACTTTGCTCTTGGATGGCTCCAAGGGAACTTTGGAGGGTCTTGGCGTTCGCCCGGCAAGCCATGCCGCGGGGTGCTGCAACTGCCCGTGCACAAGTTCGGGGTACTAGGGTACCCCTATTCTAGTACACCGACATTCTGTTAAATCCAAACACACATATTTTTGCTACTATGAAAATTACGTTCTATACAGAAATTTTATTTGGATGTTTTGGAGTTTTTCGAAGTCTTTCATTTGTTTTCTTTTTGTATCTTTGCTTGTATGCTTATGTATGTTATTGCTTGCTTACGCTAGATCATCCAGAGTGCGAAGCTTGCTACTACGAATCTTTACAGTTCAACGAACGTCACCAAGGCAAGTTCACACTTTGATCATAATTTTCAATACCCAGTTTTTACTATGCATTAGTTTCATCCTCAAAGATTGCATGAGTAGGATTGGGAACATGTGGTTATGCTTTGTAGTTCATGTGGTAGGAACCTATGACTTTTGATCACCCCGGGAATATTCGTTATATCATATATTGCTTAGCCATGCTCATAGACGGGGATTGGTATGTGTGATTCATGCAAGTTGCGAGAGATAATAATTTTGGGACAACATAAGGTGGCAACTTTAATACACATCTGGGTGGATTGTTTGGGGCACCTGGAGAAACCAGTTCTTGCCCAAGGGGAATCCCGGAGTACCCGTGTGATTACCCTAGGTCTGCCACCCAGGCTCAAAGGGATCATAAGACATTTCATGCCTAGAAACTTCCGTGTGCAGCCACAAGCCATTATGGGCTTTGGCATAGTTGAGTAAGCTATGTGACCTCTTTCCATGGTAGACTAGCTGATGTAGGGGAAAGTAGGTGTACTGGTCTACCCAGGGTTAAGGGGAAACACTTCTGAAAGGCTATGTCTCGATCTTCCGATCATGGAGGCAGTCGAGTCTTGTGGGGAAAAGTGCGCAAACCTCTGCAAAGTGTACAAACTAATCATGATTAGCCGTGTCCCCGGTTATGGACAATTTGAGTATCTAGTAGTGAATTATTGGTTGATCCCATCACTCTTTTTAATGAAATTATTGGGTTACTAATAACTTGGGGATTTTGGGATTGAGTTGGAGGAACCTTCTCAATAATGGCATTTTAATTTAGTAGTAAAAAAGTTTATTCCTTTGTTGTAGGATAAAATTATCTTTATGCAAAATTAAACTTAGAGCCTCCACCAGCTAAATTTGCATATGGAGATAGTCTTTTCATTTATTATTATTCTATGGTGTGAAATTGCCAGCATATTCCATGTGCTGACCTACACGGCTGCAACGTCTCATGTTGTAGACTTTTCCGACGAAGATTAAAGGTGTGATAGGTCGTTGTTCTGCACTCAATTTGCCGTGGAGTTGGATGGACTCCTTTACCTTTGAAGCTTCCGCAGTTATTTTTATTTAGATGGCCTTTGGCCATATTATTGTAATAAATACTCTTTTGAGAACCCCGATGTAATAATGATTGAACTCTGTTATAATTCCTCGAGTACTGTGTGTGTCAGCATACCGATCCAGGGATGACACTTAAGCACAGAGACTTCGATCCATTTTGGGTCGGGTCGCTACAAGATGGTATCAGAGCACACGCTGACTATAGGACGCGACCACTAGGAAATGGAAAGCCGTAGGAAGAAAACTCTATTTTACGACTTCCTTAAATATCCGTTGGTCTATACTCTTCTCTATTCATTTGTATCTCTTCTCCACTTCAATAAAATAGTTGTTGAACCCCATCACCAAGTTGCTCAGCCCGATGAGACCATGACCTATGAAGACATCATTGATGACGAAGAAGAAGAAGCTAGAGTTGACTTTGATTTGAGAAGATTTAGTTCAGACCACCACTACCAAGTTGAGTCCAACGAATGATTGCGGTAGTATGAAGAGATCATATCTCTTATGGATATGACCTTACCTGTAGGTTTTTGCTTGTGTGGTGTGATCTGTGTGAATTGCTTGATTTGAAGTTTTCTTGCTATCCTAAGCATATGGGTAGTGATTTCACTCATTAGGCCCTTATTCTATTCTAATTTCTCATCCACTCTAAACCTAACAGATGACTTCGAGACGTGACCCGGAATTCCCACCGGAACTTACCCAGTTGATCCAGAACCAGAATGCCCTCATGCAGCTACTCATCCAGAATCAGAACCAGAACAACAAGAACCCACCGCCACCACCCCCGGTCGAAAACCTTACCCGTTTCCTGAGGTTGAACCCACCAGTGTTCTCTAGCAGCACGGAGCCGATCATTGCAGATGACTGGCTTCGCAAGATCGGAAGAGAGCTGACCACCGCGGGATGCACTGACGCTGAGAAGGTGCGCTTTGCCGCACATCAACTGGATGGACCAGCAGCCTTGTGGTGGGAGAATTACACTAGCACATTCCCCATAGCCAATGTGACTTGGGATCAGTTCGAGCAGGCGTTCCGTACCGCACATGTTTCAGCCGGAGCTATGAGTCTGAAGAAGCATGAGTTTCGCAACTTACGCCAAGGAAATCGTTCTGTTGGTGATTATGTGGAGGAATTCAGCAAGTTATCCAGGTATGCTCCCGGAGACGTGGCTGATGATGCCGCTAAGCAGGAGAAATTTTTGGAGGGACTAAACGATGATCTGGGACTTCAGTTGACTGTGGCTACCTTTAACAATTATCAAGAGTTGGTCGACAAGGCTCTCATTCTGGAAGGCAAGCAGCAGCAGGTGCAGAATTGCAAGATAAAGTACGGACAGGGAAAGTACAACTCTGGAGTTCAGCAGAAGGCCCGCTATACCCCGTACTCGGGAAATAATGGACCAGGATTTAGCAAGTATAGTGGACACACTCACCATAACCATGGAGGACATTCACATCATGGAGGGAATGGACACAACCATAATGGCCATAGGAATGGCAATGGGAACAGAGGAAACAACAATCAGCATCAGTCCAACCCCGCTACACTGGCAAAGAAGGATCTGAGCCACATTACCTGCTTCAAGGGAGGGAAGACCGGACACTACGCCACCGAGTGTCCCGAGGCGAAGAACGGGAATGGAAATGGAAGCTCTGGAAAGAAGCCCAATCCTTTCACCAGAGGTCAGGTGAACCATGTCAATGTGGAGGAAGTTTATGACCAGCCTGACGCCGTTGTTGCTAAGTTCTTGATTAATTCATTTACATCCCTTGTTCTTTTTGACACTGGTGCATCACATTCATTCATATCAAGGGGGTTTGTGGATAAGTTTCAGTTGCCGACCATAGCCCTTAAGTCACCTATGTTAGTGAGTTCTCCAGGAGCAGAGTATATGGCTAGTCGGCGATGTTTTCAGTTGCCATTGACCATAGGGAGACACGTTTTCCCCACAGACCTCATCATCCAAGAATCACAAGGATTGGACGTAATTCTAGGCATGGACTGGCTATCCAAGTATGAAGGGAATACTGAGTGTGCCCGTAAGTCGATTCTTCTCACCACTCCAGAGGGGAAACGGATCAAGTATGTGTCGAGGTATACACGAAGAAGGACTCAAGTGAATTCTCTTTCGGGAGTTGTTCAGGAGGAAGTACCAGTTGTGAAGGATTATCCCGATGTATTCCCCAAGGAATTGCCCGGCATGCCATCGGATTGGGACATAGAGTTTTTGATTGAATTGTTACCAGGCACCGGACCAATATCCAAGAGACCGTACCGGATGCCCGCAAATGATCTGGAGGAAGTTAAGAAGCAGCTTAAGGAATTATTGGAGAAAGGTTATATTCGACCGACTTCATCACCTTGGGGAGCCCCAGTGCTTCTAGTTGAGAAGAAGGATGGATCCTTGAGAATGGTTGTAGATTATCGTGCGTTGAATGAGGTGACGATCAAGAACAAGTACCTTCTGCCGATGATCAATGATTTGTTTGACCAGCTACAAGGAGAAAAATTTTCTCAAAGATTGATCTTCGATCAGGATATCACCAGCTGAAAATTCGAGAACAAGATATACCCAAGACAGCCTTTACCACGAGATATGGACTTTATGAGTACACAGTCATGTCTTTTGGTTTGACTAATGCTCCTGCCTATTTTATGAGTATGATGAATAAGGTATTCATGGAGTTCTTGGATAAGTTTGTTGTGGTATTCATTGATGACATATTGATTTACTCAACGAATGAAGAAGAACACAAGGAACATTTGCGCTTGGTGCTTGAGAAGCTCAGGGAACATCAGTTATACGCAAAGTTCAGCAAATGCGAATTCTGGTTGAAGGAAGTCGGGTTTCTTGGACATGTTATATCAGGAGAAGGAATGGCAGTAGACCCCTCAAAGGTTGAAGCTGTCAATGAATGGAAGGCACCCACCTCAGTCGGAGAGATTCGAAGTTTTCTTGGACTCGCAGGATATTATCGGAGGTTTATTAAGAATTTCTCCAAGATCGCGAAGCCCATGACAGAGTTATTGAAGAAAGACACTAAGTTTGTTTGGACCGACGAACGTGAGGCCAGTTTCCAGGAGCTGAAGAAACGTTTGGTCACAGCCCCAGTGCTAATTCTTCCGAATATACGCAAGTATTTCCAAGTATATTACGACGCTTCTCGTTAGGGACTTGGAGGTGTTCTTATGCAAGAAGGAAGAGTTGTTTCGTATGCCTCACGTCAGCTTCGACCTCATGAGCAAAATTATGCCACACATGATTTGGAGTTAGTAGCCGTAGTGCACGCACTCAAGACCTAGAGACATTTTCTTATCAGAAATCGTTGTGATGTTTACACGGATCATAAGAGTTTGAAATACATCTTCACGCAGAAGGAGTTGAACCTCAGGCAGAGAAGATGGTTGGAGCTCATAAAGGATTATTATATGAAATTGCACTATCACCCAGGAAAGGCCAATGTTGTGGCAGATGCATTGAGCCGCAAGAGCTACTTCAATACCCTCACAGCAGGAGGATTACCTCAAGAGTTAATTGATGATCTCAGAGATCTTCGATTGGAGATAGTACCACGAGGTTTTGTTGCCGCAATGGAAATTCAACCCACTTTGTTGGGAAAGATCCGAGAAGCCCAGAAGTTAGACAAAGGTATTGCGGAGATAAAGGGAAGGATGAGCCAAGGAAAGGCAGAAGGATTTCGTGAGGATGAACATGGAACCTTATGGTTTGAGTAGCGTATTTACGTGCCAAATGACCCAGAGATCAGGAAATTGATTCTTCAGGAGGATCATGATTCGCCTTATTCAATACACCTGGGCGACACCAAGATGTATTTGGACTTTAAGGAAAGTTTCTGGTGGACAGGTATGAAGAAGGATATTGCCGAGTATGTCGCAGTATGTGACATATGTCAGAGGGTTAAGGCAGAGCACCAGAAACTAGCAGGATTACTTCAGCCTTTGCCGATATCAGATTGGAAGTGGGACAAGCTTGGCATGGACTTCATTACAGGATTACCCAGGACCCGATCAGGGTATGATTCTATTTGGGTAGTGGTTGATCGCTTGACTAAGGTAGCTCACTTCATCCCCGTGAAAACCACATATACAAGTGCTAAGTTGGCCAAGATATACATGACCGGGATCGTATGTCTGCATGGAGTTCCGAGGACCATCATATCAGATAGAGGAACACAATTTACCTCAAAGTTTTGGCATCAGTTACATGAAACTTTGGGTACTAGGCTGGAGTTCAGTACACCTTTTCATCCGCAGACAGATGGGCAGACCGAGAGAGTCAATCAGATTCTGGAGGACATGTTGAGAGCTTGTGCTCTAGATTATGAATCTAGTTGGGATGATAATTTGCCTTACGCAGAATTCTCATATAACAACAGCTATCAAGCTAGTTTGAAAATGGCCCCTTTCGAAGCTTTGTACGGAAGGAGGTGCAGGACACCATTGATGTGGGATGAAGTTGGAGACCGTAAATTATTCGGACCAGATTTAATTAGAGATTCAGAGGAGAAAGTCAAGCTGATCCGTGATAGACTCAAGGTAGCCCAATCCAGACAGAAGAGTTATGCTGATACTAAACGCAAGGAGGTAACCTATGAAGTCGGAGATAGAGCATATCTGCGTGTGTCGCCACTTTGAGGAGTAAAATGATTTGGAGTCAAAGGAAAGTTAGCACCACGGTTTGTGGGGCCGTACAGAGTTTTAGAACGCATGGGTGAAGTTGCCTACAAGTTGGAATTACCAGAAGCCTTGTCAGGAGTTCATGATGTGTTTCATGTTTCCCAGTTGAAGAAGTGCCATGCGAAGATGGCCGATATTCCTTTGAGAGATACAGTGCCACTGGAGGCTATACAGTTGGATAGTGATCTGACCTATGAGGAGAAGCCCGTCAAGATTCTCGAAACTGCAAGCAGGGTTACCCGCAGCAAGATCATCAAGTTTTGCAAGGTTCAATGGAGTCATCATACCGAAGAAGAAGCCACCTGGGAACGAGAAGAAGATCTCCGACAGGACCACCCACACCTTTTTGCTAGCCAACCCGAATCTCGAGTGCGAGATTCATCTTAAGGGGGGTAGGTTTGTAACATCCCAATTTTCAATTTGGATGTTTATAAATAGGTCATTCATATGCATCCATGATTTATGCATTTTTGCCTCCATTTGTTTTATTTGATTTTTGATCCAAGGAACTTTGAGCAACTCAAGGACCAAAAGAGAGAGTTGGAAGTTTCCCTAAAAATCAATTTTGAATTTTTCGAAGTTGGGAGTTTGGATCCAATTTGGTTTCACCAAAATTCATTTCCATTATATCAAAAATAAAATAAAGAGAGAAGAGAAAATGACTTCTTCAAAATCGGAAAAGAAAATATTGGAAATTGAATTTGGAACCAAAATATATTTGTTGGGTTTTATTTTGCACTTTATTTTATTAGTTTAGCAAAAATGTTTATTTTTTTACTTGCATTTTAGGCCAGATAAAAGTTCACTAGGTCATATATAAGACCATATAACTATGTGAATTTTCTAGGATTTTTTAGGCTAATTTTTTATTTGTATTTTTTGGTGTTTCATTCGCTTCTGAAAAAACGTTAAAAAAAGAGCCGCCGGGCCATGCCAACTGGCCTAGCCCAGCAGCGAGGCCACAGCCAAGCCAAGCGAGGGAGCAGGCGAGGCCAGCGCCCGCGTCCAACCCGAGCACTAGCTAGCGCCGCCGCACCTCCTGTCTCACGTAACCCTCTCTCTCCCTCGTTGAATCTCTCTCTCCCCTGGCGCCTGGGCCCCACCCCACCTCTTCTTCTTCCTCCCATGAACAGAAACTTACGCGTACAATGCTTCGGACGCCCCTTCGTTTCAAATTCTTGACAATCTTAACTCCAGCCAACCTCACAACCAAGGAAGATGTCCTATAAATAGCCACGAATCTCCTCGACCGATTCAGTCGAAAATCTCTCGCCAAAACTACCTGTAGACGACGCACTCGGCATTCCAATCTCGCCTCAGAAGCTGCAGTTCATCACAAGTTTCCGACGCCGGTGAGCCATCCCGAGCCATATCCTTTTGTGTTCCGACCTCCCTCGATCCCTACAATCATTTTGATAAGGTCTTTTGATCCCTCTCCATCTATAGAGGCCATACCGACCACGTTATCTTCACCAGAGCACCCGGAGTTCACGAGTTTCATCGCTTGGTTTTGGCGCCGTTCGTCGTCCCCGATCATCACCGACTACACCACCGGACGAGCCACTCTCCACCGCATCTCCTAGACACCTCCACCGTCGCCGACGATCGCCGGACCCGCCACCATCACCACGCCAGAGCCACCCCAAACCCCTCGTCCTCTCTGTAAGTGTACGAGCACATGTACGCTCCAGTTCGTTCAGTAAAAAAACGTATTTCCTAGATCAGTTTTAGTTACGGTTTTTTAACGGTTTAGTAGGGTTCAGATCAAACTAGCCGATCCGTCTTCTTTTTCTAAAAAATTCGCAAATGGACGTTTTGTTAAGTTTTGCCCGTGCGTTTTATAGTTTCAGATCGCCCATCACCTTTAGGCCCAACAGTTCCCGTACGTTTTTTTTCTCTTTCTTTCTTTAGATTCTATACCAATATTTCTTTTAGCGTATCTTTTAGTCTATAGATCCGATTTAGTTGATTCTTTTTCCTACTAGTTCATAAAAATATCCTCCATCCAGAGAACCAAACGAAAAATATTTTTGAAAATTTTAAAATTTGAATTCAAACAGATCTGAATTCAAACTTTGTTAGGCCGTATCTCAAGTTTCGTAACTCCATTTTACTTCATTCTTTTTGCAAATCGAAGCTCGTGATGTGTACTTTCTGTTAAACCCAAAGACACATATTTTTGCAACTATAAAAATTACGTTCTATACAGAAATTTTATTTGGAAGTTTTGGAGTTTTTCAAAGTCTTTCATTTGTTTTCTTTTTGGATCTTTGCTTGTATGCTTATGTATGTTATTGCTTGCTTACGCTAGATCATCCGGAGTGCGAAGCTTGCTACTACGAATCTTTATAGTTCAATGAACGTCAGCAAGGCAAGTTCACACTTTGATCATAATTTTCAATACCCATTTTTTCGTATGCATTAGTTTCACCCTCAAAGATTGCATGAGTTGGATTGGGAACATGTGGTTGTGCTTTGTAGTTCATGTGGTAGGAACCTATGACTTTTGATCACCTCGAGAATATTCGTTATATCATATATTGCCTAGCCATGCTCATAGACGGGGATTGGTATGTGTGATTCATGCAAGTTGCGAGAGATAATAATTTTAGGACAACGTAAGGTGGCAACTTTAATACACATCTGGGTGGATTGTTTGGGGCACCTAGAGAAACCAGTGCTTTCCCAAGGGGAATCCCGGAGTACCCGTGTGATTACCCTAGGTCCGCCACCCAGGCTCAAAGGGATCATAAGATATTTCACGCCTAGAAACTTCCGTGTGCAGCTTACGGAGGCATTGTTCTATTTCAATGATCTATATTCCTTCTTCTTACGGAGGCATTGTGATGTTATTCTCTTCTCTCCTCATCTCAAGTTGTGCGGATCGTGTTCTTCTCGTGTTTATCCATTTATCCGGAGTGTTGTCTCCTCTGCTCAAGTTCTTTTCATCTTATCAAGCCTTGCATCTCTTTTCAATCGGAGTGCTGTCCGAATTTGTTCTTCCTTGTTCCTCTTTCCTAACGGAGTGCTTTCGAATTCATTCATCTTCGTTGTATTCTTTCTTTCAGTTTGTTCAACCTCTCAAGGTTCATTAGTTTCACTTGTTTGTCAAATAAGCAACTTAGTTTTACCCCTTCTCTTCCTCTTCCATTTTTCCCTCCGGTGCCATCCTAGATCTCGAGACGAGATCCTCTCGTAGTGGTGGAGTGTTGTAACGCCCTAAGACTGTTGCGCCAGTTGTCTTCCAGTTATTCGCTGTTGTTGCCTTGTCATTTGTTTGCCTGTCATGCATTTCATATCATGTCATCATGCGCATCTCATTTGCATACGTGTTTGTCTCATGCATCCGAGTATTTTCCCCGTTGTCCGTTTTGCAATCCGGCACTCCTATGTCCTCCGGCGCCCTCCTTTTGCCTATTTTCTTGTGCGGGTGTTGAACGTTCTCGGATTAGACCGAGATTTGCCAAGCAGCCTTGGTTTACCATCGGTAGACCGCCTGTCAAGTTTTGTGCCATTTGGAGTTTGTTTGATACTCCAACGGTTGACCGGGTAACCGTAAAGGCCTCGTGTGTGTTGCAGCCCAACACCCCTCCAAAGTGGCCCAAAACCCATCCAAACCCTCTCCATCCTCTCGGTCGTTCGATCACAATCACGTGGCTGAAAACCGCACCTCATTTGGACTCTCCTAGCTCCCTCTACCTATATATATGTGCATCTCCCCGAAGTTTCAGATGAAACCTTAGCCTTCTTCCACCTCCTGCCGCCGGACATGTCCATCCCGAGCCGGACGTGTCCGCGCCGCCGCACCGGACCAATCCCACCTCGCCACGTCGACACCACCGCCGTCCCTCGCGCCACTGAGGCCCGCCAGGCCCGCGTCCGGCCCCCGCAGGACCAGCGCCGCCGCCCGCGCCCGGGATCTCCCTCCGCCCACGGCCGCCCTGGCTCTATCGCCGTTCATCGGCGCCGACCCCCGCCGCCGCGCCCCCGCGCGTCCC
>NC_041382.1:434934109-434941312 GCF_002162155.2 Triticum dicoccoides
ACGCCGCCCCGCGCCTCGCCCGCCGCCGTCCCGCTCCCCGCGGAGCTGCTGCCCGCGCGCTGCCGCCCGGAATACGCCGGCCATGCTCCGCGGCCTTGCGCCTCCCTTCACCGATGCCGCGCCCCGGTGAACACATCCCTCTTCCTCGACCTCCTCGGCATCCGCGCCGTCGCCGGAGGAGCTCGCCGCCGGCGTTGACCTTTCCCTGGACGAGATCCACCAAGTCCACTAACCAAACGGTGCCCCGATCCCGGATCTCTTCGTCCCGCTTCTCTCCGTCCCGCTTTTCGCGGAGGTGATTTTTTCCACTAAGTCCCCGATTTCCTACATTCTGGTGCCATGTTCGCCGTGCCATATCTCATCATCCGTAGCTCCATTATGCATGTATGATATGCCGAAATGTTCATCTCGATGTCCTCTTCATATTGTTCCATTGCACCATGCTTGTTTCAGTCCATCTTGATGCCCTAATTGCTGTTGCAAGAGTGCTATATAATGTTAGGTCATGATTCTTATCAGATTATGAGCATTTGTCATTTTTGCCATGATTATTGAGTGCTGCATATGGGCATGAGCTCTACATGTGTTTTGTTATATGCCATGCCATCTTTTCAGGAGTGTATGCCATGTATTTTTGTGATAAATGTGGTGACTAGCACAAGCTTGCAAAGTAGCTCTCGTGATGTTGCTGATTTCAGGGACTTAGAATTCTTCTAATTCATTTTCCTGATGTTATTTTTATGCCATGTATTCATGTTGCTACAGAGTGATCCATGCCTCTTTTGAGCATGTTCAGTAAGGATGATTTTGAGATATTGTTAAGTTCTCTCCATCCATGTCTTTGTTTGCAATTATGGAGTACCTAGCATGACTCAATCGTGCTCTACTTTTGCTATAAAATGTTCCTGGCATATTGTTTACGTGTTAATCAATTTTGCCAAGGTTGTTGTAGTTGATCCATGCATGCTATGAGATTGTTCTTACCATGTTTAGCTTCTTGATCATGTCTTCTTGCTGGGTGTATGCTTAGTTTTTCATGCAATGCCTTGTGGTGAGTGCATCAAGCTCGCAAACATGCGTTCATAATTCTGTTTATGCCATGTCCAGTTTTCTGCTGAGTATGAATCGGTTAACGAATCTTGCTATGTTTACATGGGTGCCATCATATTTTCTGTGCCCTTTTGGCTTATGGTCAGTAAGGGACTTTTGTTATATGCTTTGATTAGATTCAGGCCGTGCCTTGTTTTGCCATGATATGTTCCTGTAGCATGTTGTTACCTTGCTCTAAACATTGCTTCCTGATGTTAATTCCTGACATGTTATTTTCACTAAGTCCGTGATGTTGTTATCTTTTGCACTTTTGCCATGCTTGTTTGAACCTGCTCTTGTGTGATTTAGCCGTAGCTCAGTGTTCATTTTTTGTCAAGCATCTTGAGTAGGTCACTCCCATGTGCTTTGTTGCTATGTTGGAGTGCAGTAGCTTAGTTTCTTGTTGCATTCTAGATGGCATCGTGCTATTAATCGCAGAATTGTGCCATTCTTGTTTTGCTTGCCATTTGCAAACCATGCATCCGATTCCAGTGATCTTTATATCGATTTCGACCGAAATCATCTCATCTTTCCAGCGGCACTCTCGGTTTTCCAAGTTGAGGCCTGGTTCAATCTTTTCCTTCTGGAGCATGCATATGCATTGCATATCACATCCCGCATATCATACCATGTTTTGCATCATGTTGCTTGTGCATTGCACCGTGGTTGATTGTGGTTCCCTTTGCTTGTGTTCTTGCCTAGGGTAGAGCTGGGAGACGAGTACGTGATCGAGGTACCAGTTGAGTACACTTACGAGGTTCAAGCTTCTGTCATCTCTGAGAACTTTGCAGGCAAGATGACCATACCCTCGAAATCACTTCTATCTTTGCTTGCTAGTTGCTCGATCTAATGCTATGCCTATGCCGCGATACCTACCACTAGCTATATCATGCCTCCCATATTGCCATGTCAAACCTCTAACCCACCTTGTCCTAGAAAACCGTTGTTTGGCTATGTTACCGCTTTGCTCAGCCCCTCTTATAGCGTTGCTAGTTGCAGGTGAAGATGGAGTTTGTTCCATGTTGGAACATGGATATTTGTTGGGATATCACAATATCTCTTATTTATTTAATGCATATATATACTTGGTAAAGGGTGGAAGGTGGCCTTATGCCTGGTGTTTTGTTCCACTCTTGCCGCCCTAGTTTCCATCATACCGATGTTATGTTCCTTGATTTTGCATTCCTTACGCGGTTGGGTTATAATGGGAACCCCTTGACAGTTCTCCTTGAATAAAACTCCTCCAGCAAGGCCCAACCTTAGTTTTACATTTGCACTAACAACCTAGCCTTTTTCCCTTGGGTTTCTGGAGCTCGAGGGTCATCTTTATTTTAACCCCCAGGGTAGTGCTCCTCTGAGTGTTGGTCCAAACTAGAGTCCTTTGCACCGCCCCCTCGGGGAAACTCGAGGTTTGGTTTTAGCTATACGGAGAGATCATCCGGTGTGCCCTGAGAACGAGATATGTGCAGCTCCTATCAGGATTTGTTGGCACATCCGGGCGGCTTTGCTGGTCTTGTGTTACCATTGTCGAAATGTCTTGTAACTGGGATTCGAGTCTGATCGAGTCTTTCTGGGAGAAGGAATATCCTTCGTTGACCATGAGAGCTTGTGATGGGCTAAGTTGGGACACCCTTGCAGGATTTTGAACTTTCGAAAGCCATGCCCGCGGTTATGGGCAGATGGGAATTTGTTAATGTCCGGTTGTAGAGAACTTGATACTTAACTTAATTAAAATGCATCAACCGCGTGTGTAGCCGTGATGGTCTCTTCTCGGCGGGGTCCAGGAAGTGAACACGGTTTTGGAGTTATGTTTGAACGTAAGTAGTTTCAGGATCACTTCTTGATCACTTCTAGTTTACGATCGTGCTTTGCTTCTCTTCTCGCTCTCATTTGCGTAAGCTAGCCACCATATATGCTAGTGTTTGCTGCAGCTCCACCTCACTACCCTTTCCTACCCATAAGCTTAAATAGTCTTGATCGCGAGGGTGTGAGATTGCTGAGTCCCCGTGACTCACAGATTACTTCTAAAACCAGTTGCAGGTGCCGATGATACCAGTTGCAGGTGACGCAACCCAGCTCAAGGAGGAGCTCGAGGAGATCTTGTTCATTGTGTTGTTTCGTTTCCAGTTGATCAGTAGTGGAGCCCAGTCGGGGCGATCGGGGATCTAGCATTAGGGGTGGTCTTCTTTTATTTTGGTTCCATAGTCGGATCTTGATTGTATTCTGGATGATGTAATGCTATATTCATGTATTGTGTGAAGTGGCGATTGTAAGCCAACTCTTTATCTCTTTCTTATTCAGTACATGGGATGTGTAAATATTACCCCTCTTGCGACATTCCTACTTTGCGGTTATGCCTCTAAGTCGTGCTCCGACACATGGAAGATATAGCCGCATCGTGGGTGTTACAATAGCCGTGATTCTTATTGCATCTTCTGTAAAAATACGTTTTGATGTACCAATCAGATTATAATTTAAACAGATTCGCCCAGCCTTGTTTGGTATTGGCCTTTTTCTCTATTTTCCCACTTTATGTTGAAATTGGCATATAAAACTTGGTACGACTTAAATCATCAGGGGCTCTATTCAAGACATATACATATCTTCAACAATAGAAAGTCCGAACACTCTCAGAGTATACTACGACGTCCCGAATACGGCATTATATGCATCGACTCCGAATCACGTCTTTGGTCAATAGTTGGGTTGCCCGGCTCCTGTGCTTGCCACCTTACGTTCCATTTTTCGGCTAAGGTAGTAAAGGGAGAACTACCGTGATTCTGTTTCCGGCTAGCCCGGTCAAGCACCTCGGTAGAGAAAGCCGAAAAACTGACTGGCGTGATGCGGCGATAGCTGGTCCGCAATTCGACGACTTAGTAAATCTCTAGTGATTTCTTCCATATTAGACGAAGGTCTGGATTTGTTTAGACACGCGTCTAAAGGCATCTAAGTTTGATAGCTGCATACACACTGGGGGCTATCATATAACACCATTGTCAAACTCCTTTGGCTAAGTGAGAGTGGTAAAGCCGCATAGTCCGATTGCCTCGCTCGCCGCACTAAAACCTCCTTTACGGACCAAGACGTTGGGTCAAGAGTGATTATGTGCTATCCCGAACACCCCCGTACTAGTTACATGGGGGCTGAAGCCGACGATTGGCAAACTCTCAAAGATACAAACAGCCGCACAGGAGGAGAAGTAATTCAAGATAACAGGCACACATATATTACAAAAGCCTCGGTTTATGATAAAATGCCTGGGTGGCTCGTATACATTTACTCGAACATAATATCCTTCGAGCATTGACCCTCTATCAAACGGGCACCCTCAATGTCATCGTCGAAGTAGTGCTCTGGCGTGCGGTGGACCTTGTCCCCAGGCGGACCTCAAAGAGCTACACTGGCAGCCTTCATCTTTGCCTAGTGCATCTTGACACGGGCAAAGGCCATCCGTGCGCCCTCCATGCATGCCGAGCACTTTACTGCCTCTATTCGGGGCAAGGCATCGCCGAGTCGCTTGACCATGCCAAAGTAGCTGTTCGGAATGGGTCCAGCTGGCCATAGCTGGACTATGATGTCCTTCATGGCCAAAACGGACATCCTATGCAACTCTGCTGGCTGCATCATCTGATTATTCAGCAGCGCTGTCCGCTCCGGTGCCAAGTACTGTGACCAGAAGAGCTTCTCTGTCGTGTTCCCTTCTTGGGCCCAGAAATACTCGGCGGTGTCGGCACCACTCCTCGGGAGATCGGCAAAAGCGTCTGGAGCACTCCACAGTCGATTTGGCAAAGCATATCTCCAACCGCCGAATATACTCTGTAAAAGAAAAGGCTTACCAACCACTATCTGTCCGGCTTGCTTGATCTCCTCATGAGCTGCCCGGGACTCGGATCGAGCCTCCTTCGCAGCTTGAAGAGCCTTGGTGAGCTCAGCCGCTTGGGGCTTGTTGCTCTCTTCCAAGGACTCACACTTGGTGGCGGCTTCCTAGAGCGCTTGCTCTACTTTGGTCACCCTCCCCTCATACTGAAGGTGGGCGACCTTTTCGGCCTCTACATCCGCAGCCGCTTTCTCCGCGGCTACTTTGCTTGCCCTCGCCTCCTCCTTGGCTTTGACAAGGGCATTCTTGAGGGCCTCGACCTCGACCGCGTTGCTTACAACCATTTACATAGCGGCGCATGAGCTTAAACTCTGAGTTCGCATTATAACTTAGGCTGATAAAGGGGTCTCTTTAAAAAACAAAAAGCATACCCTGGGCTCATCGAACCGCTTTTTGATACGGTCAATCTCATCGTCAGCTAGCTTCAGTGTTTGCTGGAGTTCGGATACTTCAGCATCCTTAGGTGAAGCTTCCAACAGTGAAGCATGTTTATTAGAATAGATGAACGTGTTATCTCCGGTGACTATTTGATCGTCTATCTGGCTTTTTTTCCCAAGGACCCAAATAGATTCTCAGGGGATACTATCTATATATAGGCACATCCTTCCAATACGAAAAGCGGCTAAAGCATGTTATATCACTTAGCTCAAAACCTGTTAACAAGCTCGTGAAAGCCTCGTTCAGACCGCTTTTAGCGGACTGAACCTTCTCAACCACTGCACCCATCAGGGTACGGTGCTCTTCCACGACGGAAGCACGTTGAAGTGCTTCCCTCAACATATCCGGTGCCTCCGGATTGATAGAAGTCACCGGTGGAGTCGACACCCCCATTCCCTTGAAGGGGGCTGCTCGCTCGACTCCGGAGCCACGTGGGTCTCCAGAGTGGTATTCGGCTAGGGGTCGGACTGATCCAGGCCCCCGTCGTCAGTTTGCATGGGGGTAGTGTCCCCCATGTTTTTAGCAGCCGAGCCATCACCCTCTGGCGCCACTTCAGTGGCCTCCCGCAACTCCCCCTGGCCCAGAGAAGTCCTTTGGGACAACACCTCGGTGTCATCCATGGCTCGCGGCAGAGAGGCTCACGGAGGCGTTTCGCTCTCCATCATCTCCGACGCTAACAAGTTTCCCGAAGACGGCGATTGTTGGGGGAGATCACGGGCCGGACTGAAAATACGTAAATATGATCTGTAAGAAGGCCAGATGTATGTATAGTATCTTTAAATACTTATGACTCAGCCGGGGGCTTCAGCCTAAGGCGCTGCTCAAGGATAACTTGTGTGTCCGAATCTGAATCATCCAAAAGGGGAATCTTCCCCTTCTTAGGCACCTCTGCTTCTAGGTCTGCGGACGCTGCCCTTTTCTTCTCTCCCTTGAGGGGAGAATCACTCTCCTCCTCTTCCTCTTCATCTTCATCTCCCTCGTGGGAGGAAAGAACCTCGGTGTCTTCGGACGCTGTCCGAAGTACCTTTATGGTGGAGGCCACTTCTGGCCTCCTTGCCCTTCTTCTTGGCCTGCTTCTCCGGCGCCTAGTACTGCGCCGGAACCAGCATATTCATTAGTAGAGGGATAGCTGGGTCTTCGGGCAGCAGAGCCGGACACTTGATCCGCTCCGCTTTCTTCTTCCAGACCTGAAGGAGAAAAGGAAGGATTAGCATACTCCTCGAATCTACCAGTAGAGGTTATGTTTGGAAATTTGAAAACTTACTAGAGTGGTCGGGTGAGCTTAGTCGAGGCCGAGGTCTTCGGTCGTTCCCGGCCATGACTTATGGGCCTTGAAAAGCAGCTTCCAGATTTCTTTGTGCTTCATGCCAAAGAAGTGCTGTAGGGACCGGGGGCCAGCCGGATTGAATTCCCACATGTGGAGAGTCCGGCACTGGCAGGGGAGAATCTGGCAAAAAAGCATCACCTGGATCACATCGGCAAGGCCGGTCTTCTTCTCTATCATGCCCTTGAGGCGCTTCTGCAATGTCATCACCTCGTCGGACGATGCCCAGTCCAGACCCTTTTTAACCCACGATGTGAGCCGCATTGGAGGCCCAAATTTGAACTCAGGAGTGGCGGCCCATGTGGCGCCGTGAGGTTCAGTGAGATAGAACCACACATGCTGCCATCCCTTCACGGTATCCACGAAGGCCCTCTGGGGCCAAGTGACGTTGGGGAGCTTGCTCACCATGGCGCCGCCGCACTCCGCGTGTTGTCCGTCCACCATTTTCGGCTTCACATTGAAGATCTTGAGCCAT
>NC_041382.1:434941711-434983068 GCF_002162155.2 Triticum dicoccoides
GGGGGTTATGCGGAGGAACGCCTCACACACGACGATGAACACCGAGATGTGGAGGAAGGAATTTGGGGCTAGAACATGGAAGTCTAGCCCATAGTAGAACATGAGCCCGTGGATGAAAGGGTGGAGAGGGAACCCTAGTCCGCGGAGAAAGTTGGGGATAAATACTACCCACTCATTGGATTCCGGAGTGGGGATGATCTGCTTTTTGGCAGGAAGCTAGTGGGCGATTTCCGAGGCCAGGTACCCCGCTTCCCTGAGTTCCTGATGTTCTCCTTCGTGACGGAGGAGGCCATCCACTTGCCTTGAGCGCCAGATCCGGACATGGCTGGAGTCTTTGCTGGGGACGGAAGGAATTGAACTCGGGTGCTGGAGCTCGAGGGCGGATGGGCTAAGGAGGAAGAAGGTGTGGGGTAAAAAGATGTGTCCTTATCTCCTTATAAAGGTAGTGAATATCAAGTGTCCCCCCATGAGCCTTAAAACTTGCCTATTCCCAAGGGGTCGCGCTAACGACACGGTTGTTTTACCCAAACCTGTATTGATGAGAATCCCGTAATAAGGGGACACGATCTCTGCTTTGACAAACGTGTAAATAAGGACTGTGCCTCGAAATAGGAGGCAAGAGGCTGAAAAACGGTTTGAATTAATAATAAGGCCAGAACATAACGTCTCGTCGAAAAAACTGTCAGTAGACACGGTTTATTTTGTTTATGTATTTTGCCCTCGTGGTTTAGGGTTGTGACGGGTATACTGAGCCGAACATAGTTTTTTTGACCAACTGCTTTGCAGTATTCGGAGGAGGAACCCGCCTTGCAATGCCGAAGACAATCTGCGCGCCAGACACATCATCATGGAAGCCTTGTTCAGGGGCTACTGAGGGAGTCCTGGACTAGGGGGTCCCCGGGCGTCCGGGCTATGTGATATGGGCCGGACTGATGGGCCAAGAAGATACAAGATCGAAGGGCCTTCCCCCGTGTCCGGGTGGGACTCTTCTTTACGTGGATGGCAAGCTTGGCGTTCGGATGTGAAGATTCCTTTCTTTGTAAACCGACTCTGTACAACCCTAGGTCCCTCCGGTGTCTATATAAACTGGAGGGTTTAGTCCGTAGAGGCAATCACAATCATACATGCTAGACATCTAGGGTTTAGCCATTACGATCTCGAGGTAGATCAACTCTAGTAACTCATATACTCATCAAAGTCAATCAAGTAGGAAGTAGGGTATTACCTCCATTAAGAGGTCCCGAACCTGAGTAAACATCGTGTCCCTGCCTCCTATTACCTTCGATCCTCAGACGCACAGTTCGGGACCCCCTACCGGAGATCGGCCGGTTTTGACACCAACAAAGACAAAGATTTGGTAGACCAGTTCTAGTTGTTGTGACAACTGTATGTCTGGTTAGGGAGGCTGCGATTTAACTCAAAAGACCGAGTCTTCACCTTATTCCCCTTGAGCTAAGGACTCCCAGTCCTCGCCCAATCACTCTGGTAAGTATTCAAGTTAGACATCCAAACCTTCACAGACTATGTTCACCGGCGATCCACAATGACTCTTGGATGCTCAGAACGTGATGCCTAACCGGCTGGAGGATTCACCATCCTCAAGTGTAACAAGTCTTCAGGTCATGCAGACAAAAAGACTTTAGTGATGCTGAACACTCTTTGGCCCTGGGTGTTTAGGTCTTTGTCCTCTCAAGGATCTCTCTCTCTCTCAAATGCTTCGGAGGTGGGTTGCTCTCAAACGACAAAAGCCGTGCATGAACTCTGAGCAGCCACCAATTTATGGTGTAGGGGTGGGATATTTATAGCCAAGAGGCAACCCGACCTAATTTGTCCGAAATGACCCTGGGTCACTAAGGAACTGAGACGTGTTCAACGGTCAGATTTCAAACAGACACGATAGCTTGACTTGGGCTACAAGTAAAGCTGACTCATCCAGCTCTTGATAAGATTTGCTCTCATTGTCTTCGCTTGAAGACATAGGATTTGGTTGAGCATCACATTAGTCACTCTGACTTTGTTCACTTGGACCCCACTTAACAGTACGGTGGTTCCTATGATTCAACAAATAAGAAAAGGAAGCTACGAAACAACAATGTCTTCGCACTCCATAGTCTTCACGTGAATGTCTTCTCATGTCACAACCTTCATTGTGAATATCTTCATAGGCCACCATTGTCTTCAATGTCTTCTCACATTTTTAGGGGTCATCTCTGGTAGGTAAAGCTAATCAATATGGGACTACTACCTGTGTTATCCTGCAATTCTCACAAACACATTAGTCGCTCAACCAAGTTTGTCATCAATACTCCAAAACCAACTAGGGGTGGCACTAGATGCACTTACAACCCCCTAGCCGATAATTTGTCTAGGCTTGAAAATGTGCTTGATGACCCACTACCCATTGATGATAGTTTTCCTAATGATCATTTAGCTGCAATAAATGTTACAAATAGTACTCCTTGGTATGCTAACTTTGCTAATTACATTTTTGCCAAATATTTACCACCTAGCTTTACATACAACAAAAGAAAAAATTCTTCTATGATTTAAGACATTACTTTTGGGATGACCCAAATCTTTATAAAGGAGCAGATGGTATTTTTAGACGTTGTGTACCCGAGCATAAACAGGGACAAATCCTACAGAAATGTAACTCCGAGGCTTATGGAGGGCATCACGCTAGAGATAGAACTGCTCACAAGGTATTGCAATCTGGATTTTATTGGCCTACTCTCTTCAAGGATGCCCGTAAGTTTGTCTCTTCTTGTGATGAATGTCAAAGAATAGGTAATATCGGTAAGCGTCAAGAAATGCCTATGAGTTATTCACTTGCCGTTGAACCATTTGATGTTTGGGGAATTGATTAAATGGGACCTTTTCCTTCCTCTAATGGGTATACACATATTTTGGTTGCTGTTGATTGTGTTACTAAATGGGTAGAATCTATTCCAACTAGTAGTGCTGATCACAATACCTCTATTAAAATGCTTAAGGAAGTTATTTTCCAAAGGTTTGGAGTCCCTAGATATTTAATCACTGATGGTGGTTCACACTTTATTCATGGTGCTTTCCGTAAGATGCTTGCTAAGTATGATGTTAACCATAGAATTGCATCACCCTATCATCCTTAGTCTAGTGGTCAAGTTGAACTTAGCAATAGAGAAATAAAATTATTTTTGCAAAAGACTGTTAATAGGTCCAGGAAGAATTGGTCTAAGAAATTAGATGATGCACTTTAGGCTTATAGAACAGCATATAAAAATCCTATGGGTATGTCTCCTTATAAAATGTTTATGGAAAAGCTTGTCATTTGCCTCTTGAGTTAGAACATAAAGCATATTGGGCAGTTAAAGAACTCAACTATGATTTCAAAATTGCTGGTGAAAAGAGGTTATTTGATATAAGATCCCTAGATGAATGGAGAACCCAAGCTTTTGAAAATGCAAAGTTACACAAGGAAAAAGTTAAAAGATGGCATGACAAAAGAATTGAAAAGTGCGAGTTTAAAGTTGGAGAATATGTTCTTTTGTACAACTCCCATTTTAGATTTTTTGTAGGGAAGCTACTCTAGAAATGGGAAGGCCCATATGTCATCGAGGAGGTTTACCGGTCTGCAGCCATCAAAATAAATAACTCCAAAGGTACTAACCTGAAGGTTGTCAATGGGCAACGAATAAAGCATTATATCTCAGGTACGCCTATTAATGTTGAACATAATATTATCAAACTTTGACACCGGAAGAGCACATAAAAGGGTCCTTTCGGAACACTCCATAATCGTGAAAATAAGGAAGTACGTGATACGGTAAGTAAACGGACTCCGAAAAATCTGCAAAAATATGTTTTGTTAGTTTTGGAATATTTTAGAATTTTGGAAATAAATAAACTCCCAGGTGAAGGAAATATGCCCTAGAGGCAATAATAAAGTTATTATTTATTTCCTTATATCATGATAAATGTTTATTATTCATGCTAGAATTGTATTAACCGGAAACATAATACATGTGTGAATACATAGACAAACAGAGTGTCACTAGTATGCCTCTACTAGACTAGCTCGTTAATCAAAGATGGTTATGTTTCCTAACCATGGACAAAGAGTTGTTATTTGATTAACGGGATCACATCATTAGGTGAATGATCTGATTGACATGACCCATTCCATTAGCTTAGCACCTGATCGTTTAGTATGTTGCTATTGCTTTCTTCATGACTTATACATGTTCCTATGACTATGAGATTATGCAACTCCCATTTGCCGGAGGAACACTTTGTGTGCCGGAGGAACACTCGTTTGCCGGAGGATCTCTGGGCCCTCTCGGTAATGCACATCAGATAAGCCTTGCAAGGATTGCAACTAATGAGTTAGTTGTGAGATGATGTATTACGGAACGAGTAAAGAGACTTGCCGGTAACGAGATTGAACTAGGTATTGAGATACCGACGATCGAATCTCGGGCAAGTAACATACCGATGACAAAGGGAACAACGTATGTTGTTATGCGGTCTGACCGATAAAAGATCTTCATAGAATATGTAGGAACCAATATGAGCATCCAGGTTCCGCTATTGGTTATTGACCGGAGACATGTCTCGGTCATGTCTACATTATTCTCGAACCCGTAGGGTCTGCACGCTTAAGGTTTCGATGACAGTTATATTATGAGTTTATGCATTTTGATGTACCGAAGTTTGTTTGGAGTCCCAGATGTGATCACGGACATGACGAGGAGTCTCGAAATGGTCGAGACATAAAGATTGATATATTGGAAGCCTATATTTGGATATCGGAAGTGTTCTGGGTGAAATCGGGATTTTACCGGAGTACCGGGAGGTTAACACAACCCCCCGGGAGGTATATGGGCCTTAGTGGGCTTTAGTGGAAGAGAGGAGAGGTGGCCAGGGCTGGGCCGCGTGCCCCTCCCCCCCTAGTCCGAATAGGACAAGGAGAGGGGGCCGGCGCCCCCCTTCCTTCTCTCTCTCCTCTTTCCCCCCTCCCGAATCCTATTCCAACTAGGAAAGGGGGGGGGGAATCCTACTCCCGGAGGCAGTAGGACTCCTCCTGGCGCGCCCTCTCCTAGCCGGCCGCACCCCCCTTTGAACCTTTATATACGGAGGCAGGGAGCACCCCTAGACACACAAGTTGATCCATCTGATCATATTCTTAGCCGTGTGTGGTGCCCCCTTCCACCATAGTCCTCAATAATATTGTAGCGGTGCTTAGGCGAAGCCCTGCGACAGTGGTACATCAAGATTGTCACCACGCCGTCATGCTGACGGAACTCTTCGCCGACACTTTGCTGGATTGGATTCCGGGGATCGTCATCGAGCTGAACGTGTGCTAGAACTCGGAGGTGCCGTAGTTTCGATGCTTGATCGGTCGGGCCATGAAGACGTACGACTACATCAACCACGTTGTGCTAACGCTTCCGTTGTCGGTATACAAGGGTACGTAGATCACACTCTCCCCTCTCGTTGCTATGCATCACCATGATCTTGCGTGTGCGTAGGAATTTTTTTGAAATTACTACGTTCCCCAACACCAGGAAGCGTCCCCTGGTGGGCACAAGACACCAAGATACCTTTCGTACTCCATTTTTCTACCATGTACTTGTTCTACAAGATAGAAAATCTATATATACTTCCCGAACCTGTTGATCACTGTATTGTGGAGAAATCCTCTATTCTCTTTTCTTGCTGTTTTCTGTTAGATCTGTTAGGCCAGCCATCATGTCTTCTTATTCCTCCAACCACGTGGAAGATGATGCTTGGTTGATGAAGATCAAGCTGAAGAGAGAAGAGGCAGCGGGAGCTACCAGAGGAGATGAGAGCAAGGAGATTACCATTGACTAGCCTCCGGTCTTCGAACAAGCACTGCCAGCTGACGAGGAGGAGGAAGATATCCTTAAACCTTACCTTTCTCATCTTACTCCTGCTGAGATTGAAGCCTTTCGCATCATTGAAATAGTTTGCATACAAAATAAGTATCTCACTCGCGAGAATATTTTGCATCAAGAGCACATCACCCATCTCAGGAGCGTCATTTGTCGATTGGAGAACCTTCTAATCCTTAAAGATAGGATTGCTTCATCACCACCATCATCTTCTTCACCACCAAAGGAGAACTGAGTATCGGGTATGGGCACTCCCCTTGGCTTCTGCCAAGCTTGGGGGAGGTGCCCCGGTATCGTATCATCCCACTATCTTTTTGCTTTTACTTATTTTAGTTCGATCCTTTTGCTTTAGATGAATAAAAGTTTGGTTCGATCCTTTCTTCTTTGAGAGTTTGCTTAGTGATCTATCCTTGTATTCGTGTGCAAGTTATATAATAAATTAGTTTGAGTTTTTGCTTTCTTTACTTTTGTGCTGCAAATAAAGAACAGAAATAAGAAAGAAAGAAAAAGAGAAAGGAAATAAATGAAGAAAGGAAATAAATAATGAAAAGATTATATACTAATCCTATGGTAGGTGATAGCACCACATAAGGAAAAACATAAGTAGAAATTTTTATTAGAGATTGACAAACATAGCATTAGTCAATGATGCAACTCACGAAAGAATTAATAAGGGAGGAGAAGATTCACATATAGATATACTATCCTAGAAATCTTTTGTGATTGTGAGCCCTCATCAAAATATTATATGCCAAATTGTTGACTTTGGGCAAGGAAGACAACTTAATGGTTTATGTTTGTTTATATTCACATAGAAGTCATATTGTCATAGATCCTTTAACATGTGATGCTTGCCCCTATCTTTGCTAGCCAAAAATTCTGTACTAAGTAGAGATACTACTTGTGCATCCAAAAACCCTTAAACCAAAATCTTTTTCAAGTGTCCACCATACCTACCTAGGGGTTTAGCAAGATCCCTCAAGTAAGTTGTCATCGGTGCAAAAAGGCAATAAAAATTTCTTCTAGAAGTGTGAGATCATTTAGGGTAAGAGAAAATTGAGCGTTGTATGAACTTGGATGACAAAGAATAAAAGCGACAGGCTGCATAATAAAGGTTGTCATCTTAAGGGCAATACAACGTGACGTTCTCTTGCACTAAGGGATTCAGCATACAAACAAATAAGCGCATGGCAACCTCTGCTTCCTTCTGCGAAGGGCCTATCTTTTACTTTTATGCAAAGAGTCAAAGTTTTCCTCTCTGTTCCTTTTATTTTTCTCCTTTTGCAAGCATCATGTGGTGAGGAAAGATCTAGGCACATATGTCTAGTTGAGTATAGATAGCATGAGTTATTATTGTTGACATCACCCTTGTGGTGAGTATTTTGGGAGGCAAAATCTTAAGCCCCTACCTTTCTATCTGTGCGGTTGAAACATTTTGTTCATGGGTACAAGATGAGTGTTAGCAATCATAGAAGACTATATGATGGTTGCGTATGTCGACTTGCCTAAAGGCTCCGACACGTGACCCTTTCTGAAAAGATGATGAATTGTAGTTGCAAAGTTGACTGAGAACATAGTTTGTTGGTTTCTAATAGAGTTTTTGCTTTATACTTCGATTGTGTGATGAACTATTACTTATTCATCAGAAGTATATGATAAAAGTTCTTTTGATAAAAGTCGTATGTTTTAATTTTGTTTCTGTTATAATAATCAACATGATGCTTCTATGTCCGTATTTTGTTTTTATTGACACCTCTCTCTCAAAGCATGTGGACATATTTTTCGATTTTGGTTTTCGCTTGAGGACAAGCGAGGTCTAAGCTTGGGGGAGCTGATACGTCCATTTTGCATCATGTTTTCTTACTGTTATTTATAATGTTTTTATCCATAATAATGCTTTGGAGTAATTTTAATGCCTTTCCTCTCATAATTTGCAAGGAACACACCAAGAGGGAGAATTCCAACAGCTAGAAATCTGGACCTAGAAAAGCTACGTCAGGCCACCTATTCTGCACAACTCCAAATGAGCTGAAACTTTACGGAGATGTTTTATGGATTATTTGAGAAATACTAGAGCTAATAAACACCAGAGGGGGGCCACCAGGTGGGCACAACCCACCTGGGCGCGCTAGGCCCCCCCCCCAAGCCCTCCCTGGTGGGTTGTGGCCTCCTCGGCCCACCTCCGGTGCCCATCTTCTGGTATATAAGTCGTTTTGACCTAGAAACAATAAGAGGAGGACTTTCGGGATGAAGCGCTGCCGCCTCGAGGTGGAACTTCAATCTTGTTTTGGGGAGGGCAATCTTCATCAACATCTTCAACAACACCATCTTCTCTCAAACTCTAGTTCATCTCTTGTGTTCAATCTTGTTACCGGAACTATGGATTGGTACTTGTGGGTGACTAGTAGTGTTGATTACATCTTGTAGTTGATTGCTATATGGTTTATTTGGTGGAAGATTATATGTTCAGATCCATTATGCTATTTAATACTCCTCTGATCATGAACATTTTTATCATTTGTGAGTAGTCACTTTTGTTCTTGAGGTCACGGGAGAAATCATGTTGCAAGTAATCATGTGAACTTGATATGTGTGTGATATTTTGATAGTATGTATGTTGTTATTCCCTTGGTGGTGTCATGTGAACGTCGACTACATGACACTTCACCATATTTGGGCCTAAGGGAATGCATTGTGGAGTAGCAATTAGATGGTGGGTTGCGAGAGTGACAGAAGCTTAAACCCCAGTTTATGCGCTATTTCATAAGGGACCGATTGGATCCAAAAGTTTAATGCTATTGTTAGAATTTATTCTTAATACTTTTCTCGTAGTTGCGGATGCTTGCGGGAGGGTTAATCATAAGTAGGAGGTTTGTTCAAGTAAGAGCAGCACCTAAGCACCGGTCCACCCACATATCAAATTATCAAAGTAGTGAACACAAATCAAACCAACATGATGGAAGTGACTAGAAGAAATTCCCGTGTACCCTCAGGAACACTTTGCTTATCATAAGAGACCGTTTTGGCCCGTCCTTTGCCTCAAAAGGATTGTGTCGGCATCCTGGGCACGGGGTTCCCCAGACTTGCCTGCCTGCGGCCCACGGCATGGCTGGGCTGGCAGGTCTATACGGCCCATCTTCATCGACAAGGCATTCAAGACCCTCGCGAGGGGCCAAGCCTCGCGAGGCGGATGGTGCAAGACCTCCTCAGGAGCGGCCTCGCTAGGCAGGCTCACGAGGGGCAGAGATATCAAGGCAGGGCATACCTCGCGAGGTCCTCGTGACGTGAGCCATGACGATCGAGACCAGGCGGGCGCCAGCGCGCGCAGTGTCCTTGTTTCCTCTTTGGTGCCAAGGAGGCAAGCGCAGGCGCAGAGTACCGAGGCATCAAGCAAAGGTTTCCATATAGGTGCAACGAGACCAAGACCAGAAGGACGGAAGGACGGAGGTCACCATGGAGCCCAAGACGGCGTCATCACCAAATCCTTTGGCAGGCGAAGACCACCTTTTGTCAGGATAACTTGTACTAGCTGTCCCCTTTCGAATCGGCCGTTGTTGGCTCCCTTCCTGCTCAATATTTGGGGAGAGGACCAGGGCCTATATAAGTAGAACTAGCCACCAGAGATAGAGGGAGGAAACGAAAGAGAGAGAAAAGAGGGAGACAAGAGAGGATGGACCTAATCACAAGACGGGACAAGGGGACCTGAGCAGATCCAAGATCATCCCACCCACACAAGTTCACCAAGTACAAGAACACCTCTGTAACGCCCCGAGACCGATGTGCCAGGTGTCCTCCAGTTATTCGTTGTTGTTGCCTTGTCATTGCTTGCGTGTCATGCATTGCATAGCATGTCATCATGTGCATTTCATTTGCATACATGTTCGTCTCATGCATCCGAGCATTTTCCCCGTTGTCCGTTTGGCAATCCGGCGCTCCTATGTCCTCCGGTGTCCCTCTCTACCTCTTTTCGTGTGCGCGTGTTAAACGTTTTCAGATTGGACCGAGAGTTGTCATGCGACCTTGGTTTACTACCGGTAGACCGCCTGTCAAGTTTCATGCCATTTGGACTTCATTTGATACTCCAACGGTTAACCGAGGGACCGAAAAGGCCTCGTGTGTGTTGCAGCCCAACACCTCTCCAAAGTGGCCCAAAACCCACCTAAACCTCCTCCATCATCTCGGTCATTCGATCACGACCGCGTGGCTGCAAACCGCACCTCATTTGGACTCCCGTAGCTCCCTCTACCTATAAACATGTGCTCTCCTCCGAAATTCTCGCGCAGTTAAAACCCTAAAAATTCCCCTCGTGCCACCGGACGTTTCTTCCTCCCGCACCGGACATGTCCGCCGCCTCAGCCACCTCACTCCGGCCAATCCGGAGGCGACAACTCAGCGTCGCCGCCTCTCTCCTCCACTCCCAGGCCGCCACCTGTCCCGCGCCTCGTCTCCACCGCATCGGCCCGCCGGGCCCATCGCGGACCCGCCCGGCTAGGTCGCCGTGCGCCGTGCGCCGCCCGCTCCGCGGAGTGACGCCACCAGCTCCGGCCCCGACCTCGCCTTCGACCAGTGCCTCCCTGCGGCCGAGGTTCGCCGCCCCGCCGCCTCTCCGGCACAGTCCCGCCGCCGACCGGAGCTCTCGACGCCGCCTGACTCCACTGCCACCGGGGATGGATCCGGCAGCCCCTGATCCGTCTGGATCCGCCGGTCCCCGCCAAACCTTACCTTGGCTCCGCCGCCTCGCCATCGTCGCCGGGCACCGCCGTTGCTGGCTCCCTCGATCCAGGAGGGATCGAGGAGGACGACGATGCCGGCTGCGTTGACCGCGCACGCGCCTATCGTGGGCCTCCACGCGGCCGATCTCCATCCAAGGCCAACACCCCTGTAGCGCCGGCCCGCCTCACCACCGATTCGGCCCAAGCGCCCGTTGACCCTGTTCACCGAGGTCTATTTTTTCGTCTAAGTCCCAGATCTGCTATATTGTTATGCCTCCTTCATCATGTCATAACTATGCATCCGTAGCTCCGATTCGTGCGTGTAGCGTATCAAATTGTTCGTCTCGACGAGTACATCATTTCATCCCATTGCATCATTTTCATTTGAGCTCATCTTGACGCCCGAAATGTTGTTGGAAGAGGGCTATGTGATAATTATTTTAGATCTGTTTCAGCAAATGGCATTTTGTCATTTTTGCCATGTTTAATGTGTGCATGCTATGATCCTGAGCTCTACATGTGTTTTGTAGAATGCCATGCCATCTTTACAAGGGTGTATGCCATGTATTTTTGTTATCTATGTGGTGACTAGCACAAGCATGCAAAGTAGCTTACTCAATGATGCTGATTTCAGGGACTTAGAATTTCACTAAGTCCTTGCCCTGTTATTGTTTTTATGCCATATGTTCATGTTGTTTCCTAATGATCCGTGCCTCTTTTGAGCATGATCAGTAAGGATGTTTTGTAGATATTGTGGTTCTCTATCCATCCATGTCTTTGTTTGCAATTATGGAGCACCCTAGCTTGAGTCAATCGAGCTCTACTTTTGCTATAAAATGTTCCTGGCAGATTGTTAACATGTTTAGCGATTTTGCCGAGGTTGTTGTTATTGATTCGTGCATGCTATGTTGTTGTTATTGCCATGTCTAGATTCTATGCCAAGTCTTCTTGATGGATTGTGTGAAGATTACCTCACTTGCGACATTGCTTACAATGCGGTTATGCCTCTAAGTCGTGCTTCGACACGTGGGAGATATAGCCGCATCGTGGGCGTTACAAGTTGGTAATCAGAGCCTTCCCCGACTTAGGAGCCCCCTGCTTGATCGAATCGTTGGCGTTGTTGAGTCTAGAAAAATGTTTTGAGTCTTATAGGATTATATATATGGGAGAGTAGGATTCTTTTTACTCCTCAGTCCCTTCGTCGCTCTGGTAAGGCAGCCTGACGTAGAGTTTTAACTCTTCTCTTCTCAAATTTCACTAAAAAAATTTAGGATCACGCGGGTATCTTGGAATCGTTTCGATGGTTTTGTGATGAGAACGTTGTTCTTGGTGCCTCCTGACATTTAGGGGTTGTGGCAGTGTCTCGGGGAGTTGAGCTCCGAGGTGTTGTCGTCACAATTTTATCATTGAGATTTTGGAATACCTGAGTTTCACCGACATCGAAAATCTCTTTTATGCAGTTGTCGGTGAGATAACCTCGACGCCACCCAGTACTGGGGCGGGAGTTCGGGAGTATTGCCATAACTTGTATAACAGATGCTTTTCGAAGGTTGAGGTAAATGATTTCCAAAGGTTTCTTGGTTATGTGTTGAAGGATGGATACAGCTGGATGTAGGATTTGCTAGTTTTGGGTGAGATATTATGCTTCCCCTGTATCCCCAAAACCTGATTGCATAACCGGAAGGTTCGGGGAGTTTATAAGGGGAATTCAAGTAGCTCTTAGGATATCTTTCCGACAGATGTATGATATGATATTGGGGTTCGACATCTAGTGGTCCGCCTATTCACGGTTGATTTTACAGTGGTCTCGTTGTGTCTTAAAGAGTCCTTGGCTATGCCGACTCGGGGACGCTTCGTATGTCATGTGCGCTGCCTTGTACATGATGGTGCTGTACGATCGAGCCCGTGTAGTCCCCAGCACGAAAACTTCAGACGAAATCTCTATGATATGTTTGTTCCGGCTTATTCTACAAGCCAATCCTTTGTTTTGTTTTTGAGCTGTGGTATTCGAGTTGCTTCAAAGTCAAATATGGATTCCATACCTTCCCCAAGCGGTGTTCTCATGTGTCTATGTGAATACTAATCCTTCTGGATAATCAAGATTGTCATGACACCTTTTCAACTGGTGTATTTTTCTTCAAGTGGATCCGATCAACATCCGCAAGATCAACTCAAGTTTTCTCAATGGTGTTTGTTTCATCCATCTCCAAGTTGCTTTTGTTTTTCCCGCCCTCCCTCCCTTGTTTTTCTCCGAGGACTCATATATCTCAATCAAGTATCATTTTATTGATGTGAAGTCTCTTCTTTCTTTCCTTTCAATGTTCTTACCCGGTGTTTCCCACGAAGATTCTAACGGAGCTTCTAGTTCATCATTATTCGTTCTTTCTCTTCTCCGGTGGGTCAAATTCAAACTTTTGGTGTTGTTCATATCCCTTTTCCTCATTTCATATGTTTTCACATGCCGGTGCACCTCTTAATCATTCCCCTCTCACTATTCATTTGTTCCGGAGTGCCGAAGATATCTCAGAAGGCTCGTCTTGTCATTCAAGACCCGTTCAACTTATCTCGAGGTTGTTATCTCATTCAAGCCGTTTAATTCAACCGGTGCAATCTCCTTTTTCTAGCAATCGTTCAACGGTGTATCTTTTGAGTGGGCCCTAACCCACAGGTCTTTTCCGGGATCTTACCTGAATCTTCTATTATTCCTGGATTTACTCCCAAATTCTTTTCGAAGTTTGATGTAAGAATGATTATCATCAGTCTTATGTTTTTCTCCAAGATCTTTCAAATTCTTTTCATCGTTGGCTCAACCTTTCCATTCTTCATTCCGGCGTATCTCAACAATTCATGGTGGTGTTTCTCATCATCATTCTCGGATTTTGAAGACCGAAGAAGATTTTTCTGCTAAATCTTGCTCCTTTCTCTTCAAGAGTCTTGGCTCTAGCTTCGTGCCATCCTCTCATAATTGGTTTTGATTGTGAGAATTATTTTCACCCACCCGGAGCATTTCATGAGTTGTTTCCATTTATTTCCTCCGAAGGCCATCTTTTCAAATAATATTCATTCTCAGTTTTCAGCTATCATTCTCCAAATCTTACCGGTGCATCATTCAAATATTCTCTAATCAATTCATGATCTCTCCGTTCCCTTGTATCTAAATTGTCTCAAGTAACTTTGTTCATTTCACAATTCTTACCCGGTGATTCATCCTTTTACTTTGTTCATTTTCAATTCTTACGGTGGTTCGTCAAGAAATCTCTTCTTCGTTACATATCAAGTCACTCGCTCTTTCCAATCCCATCGCTGGTTTCGTGAAGACATTCTCAAGTTTATGTTATATCTCCCTTAATCTTTTACGAGAATAAGTAATTTGTCAAATCCGTTGATTTTCATCAATTTAATTGGTGAAGGATAAGCATAATGTAATTCTTATTCTTGTTTCATCGAGTGAACTCAATTCCCTATTCCGGAGGCTCATCAAATTCCTGATTTCAATTGTTTCATCTTCTCTTTTTCCCAGAGTTCCAACCTTTTTCAACTATTTCACCACGAAGATCCACCTAAGTCATTACAAGGATTCACCTTGTGTTTTCAACTTCTCTTTCTTTTCGTTTGATCATTCCTTTGTTTACCGGAGATCTTCATGAAGGTTCTACATGGTGGTCCTTCAAGGATTTAATTCCTTCTCCAAGTTTTCATCGAGATTCTTTTTAAGGAGCTTAAGCATTTTTCATCTTGCAATCCGGAGTGCAATTCTTTCTACCGTATCATTGGAGGTGGTATTATGTCATTCTTGATAATTTGAGTTCATGTTTCATGATTCACATGTTGTTGAGAATGAGGTATCTTATATCCATCAACCTCTTCGTTGGAGTTATCTTGGGTTATATTTCACCTAAAGCTTTCCCTAAGGATTGCTGCTATTAATGGTGATAATATATGATCCAACTTCTTCATCTATCCTCCCGGTGAAATAAGTTTCTCATCTCCTTGTTTATGTCAATTCAATCTATTGGTTTCCGCTAGTGGCAGAATTTCACCTCAGTTTTGAGATGTTCTCAATAAGCCCACTTAAAGCTTATCCTTTCGTTGTTGTTAATTCAACAACTCCGTTCTAGCATTTGTTGTAAGCGTGCTCTCTCAAGATCTTGTTTCCCTTCATTCATGTCATTCCATTCTTACTTTTGTTCCGGAGGCATTGTGATGTTGCTCTCTTCAACCCATCTTCTTGTTTTATCAAGATCGTGTTCTATATGTTGTTCCGTTTCCAGTTGATCAGTAGTGGAGCCCAGTTGGGGTCGATCAGGGATCTGTGTAGCATTTGGGGCAGTCTTCTTTTATTTTGGTTCCGTAGTCGGACCTTGATTGTATCTGGTTGATGGTTCTACATGTTATGTCAGGATCGTGTTCTTTTCTTGGTTTATCCATTTAACCGGAGTGTTGTGTCCCTTTGCTCAAGCTTTTTCATTTTGTCAAGTCTTTCATTCTCTTTTCAACCAAAGTGCTACCCAAATCGGTTCTTTCTTTTCCTCTTTCTTAACGGAGTGCTTTCAACTCCGTTCATCTCCGTTGTATTCTTTTCTCGAAATGGCTTAACCTTTTTATAAGGTTCTTTGGTTTCACTCGTTTGTCAAAGGAGCAACTTAGCTTTACCTCTCCTCTTTCTCTTCCGTTGTCCCTCCGGTGCCATTCTAGATCTCGGGACGAGATCCTCTCGTAGTGGTGGAGTGTTGTAACGCCCCGAGACCGATGTGCCAGGTGTCCTCCAGTTATTCGCTGTTGTTGCCTTATCATTTCTTGCGTGTCATGCATTGCATATCATGTCATCATGTGCATTTCATTTGCATACATGTTCGTCTCATGCATCCGAGCATTTTCCCCATTGTCCGTTTTGCAATCCGGCGCTCCTATGTCCTCCGGTGTCCCTTTCTACCTCTTTTCGTGTGCGCGTGTTAAACGTTTTCAGATTGGACCAAGACTTGTCATGCGACCTTGGTTTACTACCGGTAGACCGCCTGTCAAGTTTCGTGCCATTTGGACTTCGTTTGATACTCCAACGGTTAACCGAGGGACCGAAAAGGCCTCGTGTGTGTTGCAGCCCAACACCTCTCCAAAGTGGCCCAAAACCCACCTAAACCTCCTCCATCATTTCGGTCGTTCGATCACGATCGCGTGGCCACAAACCGCACCTCATTTGGACTCTCCTAGCTCCCTCTACCTATAAATATGTGCTCTCCTCCGAAATTCTCGCGCAGTTGAAACCCTAAAAATTCCCCTCGCGTCGCCAGACATTTCTTCCCCCTGCACCGGACATGTCCGCCGCCTAAGCCACCTCACTTCGGCCAATCCGGAGGCAACAACTCAGCGTCGCCGCCTCTCTCCTCCACTCCCAGGCCGCCACTTGTCCCGCGCCTCGTCTCCTCCGCGCCGGCTCGCCGGGCCCATCGGGGACCCGCCCGGCCCGGTCGCCGCGCTCCGCCACCCGTCTCTTCTCGCGCGCCGCCCGCTCCGCCGAGCGCCGCCACCAGCTCCGGCCCCGACCTCGCCGTTGACCAGTGCCTCCCTGCGCCCGAGGTTCGCCGCCCCGCCGCCTCTCCGGCACAGCCCCGCCGCCGACCGGAGCTCTCGATGCCGCCCGACTCCACTGCCTCCGGGGATGGATCCGGCGGCCCCTGATCCGTCTGGACCCAGCCGGTCCCCGCCCCGCCTCACCTTGGCTCCGCCGCCTCTCCATCATCACCGGGCACCACTGTCTCTTGCTCCCTCGATCCAGGAGGGATCGAGGAGGACGACGATGCCGGCTGCGTTGACCGTGCACGCGCCTACCGTGGGCCTCCCCGCGGCCCATCTCCGTCCGAGGCCAACACACCTCCAGCTCCGGCCCGCCTCACTGCCGATTCGGCCCAAGCGCCCGTTGACCCTGTTCACCGAGGTCTATTTTTTCATCTAAGTCCCAGATCTGCTATATTTTTATGCCTCCTTCATCTTGTCATAACTCTGCATCCATAGCTCTGATTCACGCGCGTAGCATATCAAAATGTTCTTCTCGATGAGTACATCATTTCATCTCATTGCATAATTTTCATTTGAGCTCATCTTGATGCCCGAAATGCTGTTGGAAGAGGGCTATGTGATGATTATTTCAGATCTGTTTCAGCAAATGGCCTTTTGTCATTTTTGCCATGTTTAATGTGTGCATGCTATGATCCTGAGATCTACATGTGTTTTGTAGAATGCCATGCCATCTTTACAATGGTGTATGCCATGTATTTTTGTGATCTATGTGGTGACTAGCACAAGCATGCAAAGTAGCTTACTCAATGATGCTGATTTCAGGGACTTAGAATTTCACTAAGTCCTTGCCCTGTTATTGTTTTTTTGTCATATGTTCATGTTGTTTCCTAGTGATCCATGCCTCTTTTGAGCATGATCAGTAAGGATGTTTTGTAGATATTTTGGTGCTCTATCCATCCATGTCTTTGTTTGCAATTATGGAGCACCCTAGCTTGAGTCAATCGAGCTCTACTTTTGCTATAAAATGTTATTGATCCGCGCATGCTATGTTGTTGTTCTTGCCATGTCTAGCTTCTATGCCATGTCTTCTTGATGGGTTGTGTGAAGATTACCTCACTTGCGACATTGCTTACAATGCGGTTATGCATCTAAGTCGTGCTTCGACACGTGGGAGATATAGCCGCATCGTGGGCGTTACAAGTTGGTAATCAGAGCCTTCCCCGACTTAGGAGCCCCCTGCTTGATCGAATCGTTGGCGTTGTTGAGTCTAGAAAAATGTTTTGAGTCTTATAGGATTATATATATGGGAGAGTAGGATTCTTTTTACTCCTCAATCCCTTCGTCGCTCTGGTAAGGCAGCCTGACGTAGAGTTTTAACTCTTCTCTTCTCAAATTTCACTAAAAAAAATTAGGATCACGCGGGTATCTTGGAATCGTTTCGATGGTTTTGTGATGAGAACGTTGTTCTTGGTGCCTCCTAACATTTAGGGGTTGTGGCAGTGTCTCGAGGAGTTGAGCTCTGAGGTGTTGTCGTCACAATTTTATCGTTGAGATTTTGGAATACCTGAGTTTCATCGAAAATCTCTTTTATGCAGTTGTTGGTGAGATAACCTCGACACCACCCAGTACTGGGGCGGGAGTTCGGGAGTATTGCCATAACTTGTATAACTGATGCTTTCAAAGGTTGAGGTAAATGATTTCCGAAGGTTTCTTGGTTATGTGTTGAAGGATGGATACAGCTGGATGTAGGATTTGCTAGTTTTGGGTGAGATATTATGCTTCCCCTGTATCCCCAACACCTGATTGCATAACCGGAAAGTTTCGGGAGTTTATAAGGGGAATTCAAGTAGCTCTTAGGATATCTTTCCGACAGATGTATGATATGATATTGGGGTTCGACGTCTAGTGGTCCGCCTATTCACGGTTGATTTTACAGTGGTCTCGTTGTGTCTTAAAGAGTCCTTGGCTATGCCGACTCGGAGACGCTTCGTATGTCATGTGCACTGCCTTGTACACGATGGTGCTATACGATCGAGCCCGTGTAGTCCCCACCACGAAAACTTTGGACGAAATATCTATCATATGTTTGTTCCGGCTTATTCTACAAGCCAATCCTTTGTTTTGTTTTTGAGCTGTGGTATTCGAGTTGCTTCAAAGTCAAATATGGATTCCATACCATCGCCAAGCGGTGTTCTCATGTGTCTATGTGAATACTAATCCTTCTGGATAATCGAGATTGTCATGACAATCCTTTTCAACCGGCGTATTTCTCTTCAAGTGGATCCGATCAACATCCGCAAGATCAACTCAAGTTTTCTCAATGGTGTTTGTTTCATCCATCTCCAAGTTGCTTTTGTTTTTCCCGCCCTCCCTCCCTTGTTTTTCTTCGAGGACTCATATATCTCAATCAAGTATCATTTTATTGATGTGAAGTCTCTTCTTTCTTTCCTTTCAATGTTCTTACCCGGTGTTTCCCACGAAGATTCTAACGGAGCTTCTAGTTCATCATTATTCGTTCTTTTTCTTCTCCGGTGGGTCGAATTCAAACTTTTGGTGTTGTTCATATCCCTTTTCCTCATTTCATATGTTTTCACATGCTTGTGCACCTCTTAATCATTCCCCTCTCGCTATTCATTTGTTCCGGAGTGCTGAAGATATCTCAGAAGGCTCGTCTTGTCATTCAAGACCCGTTCAACTTATCTCGAGGTTGTTATCTCATTCAAGCCATTTAATTCAACCGGTGCAATCTCCTTTTTCTAGCAATCGTTCAACGGTGTATCTTTTGAGTGGGCCCTAACCCACAGGTCTTTTCCAGGATCTTACCTGAATCTTCTATTATTCCCGGATTTACTCCCAAATTCTTTTTGAAGTTTGACGTAAGAATGATTATCATCAGTCTTATGTTTTTCTCCAAGATCTTTCAAATTCTTTTCATCATTGGCTCAACCTTTCCATTCTTCATTCCGGCGTATCTCAACAATTCATGGTGGTGTTTCTCGTTGTCATTCTCGGATTTTGAAGACCGAAGAAGATTTTTCCTCTAAATCTTGCTCCTTTCTCTTCAAGAGTCATGGCTCTAGCTTCGTGCCATCCTCTCATAATTGGTTTTCATTGTGAGAATATTTTTCACCCACCTGGAGCATTTCATGAGTTGTTTCCATTTATTTCCTCCGAAGGCCATCTTTTCAAATAATATTCATTCTCAGTTTTCAGCTATCATTCTCCAAATCTTACCGGTGCATCATTCAAATATTCTCTAATCAATTCATGATCTCTCCGTTCCCTTGTATCTAAATTGTCTCAAGTAACTTCGTTCATTTCACAATTCTTACCCGGTGATTCATCCTTTTACTTCGTTCATTTTCAATTCTTACGGTGGTTCGTCAAGAGATCTCTTCTTCGTTACGTATCAAGCCACTCGTTCTTTTCAATCCCATCGCTGGTTTCGTGAAGACATTCTCAAGTTTATGTTATATCTCCCTTAATATTTTACGAGAATAAGTATTTTGTCAAATCCGTTGATTGCCATCAATTTAATTGGTGAAGGATAAGCATAATGTAATTCTTATTCTTGTTTCATCAAGTGAACTCAATTCCCTATTCCGGAGGCTCATCAAATTCCTGATTTCAATTGTTTCATCTTCTCTTTTTCCCAGAGTTCCAACCTTTTTCAACTATTTCACCACGAAGATCCATCTA
The DNA here is from genome assembly GCF_002162155.2 of Triticum dicoccoides. Classification (NCBI taxonomy): domain Eukaryota; kingdom Viridiplantae; phylum Streptophyta; class Magnoliopsida; order Poales; family Poaceae; genus Triticum; species Triticum dicoccoides. Next base: position 434,961,531 of record NC_041382.1, read on the forward strand.
AGTCATTACAAGGATTCACCTTGTGTTTTCAACTTCTCTTTCTTTTCGTTTGATCATTCCTTTGTTTACCGGAGTTCTTCATGAAGGTTCTACATGGTGGTCCTTTGTTTACCGCCTTGCCACCGTCGCCTGGCACCGTCGTCGCTGGCTCCCTCGATCCAGGAGGGATCAAGGAGGACAATGATGCCGGCTGCGTTGACCGCGCACGCGCCTACTGTGGGCCTCCCCGCGGCCCGTCTCCATCCGAGGCCAACACCACTCCTGCGCCGGCCCGCCTCACCGCCGATTCGGCCCAAGCGCCCGTTGACCCTGTTCACCGAGGTCTATTTTTTCGTCTAAGTCCCAGATCTGCTATATTTTTATGCCTCCTTCATCATGTCATAAATCTGCATCCGTAGCTCCGATTCGCGCGTGTAGCATATCAAGATGTTCGTCTCGACGAGTACATCATTTTGTCTCACTACATCATTTTCATTTGAGCCCATCTTGATGCCCGAAATGCTGTTGGAAGAGGGCTATGTGATGATTATTTCAGATCTGTTTCAGCAAATGGCATTTTGTCATTTTTGCCATGTTTAATGTGTGCATGCTATGATGCTGAGCTCTACATGTGTTTTGTAGAATGTCATGCCATCTTTACAAGGGTGTATGACATGTATTTTTGTGATCTATGTGGTGACTAGCACAAGCATGCAAAGTAGCTTACTCAATGATGCTGATTTCAGGGACTTAGAATTTCACTAAGTCCTTGCCCTGTTATTGTGTTTATGCCATATGTTCATGTTGTTTCCTAATGATCCGTGCCTCTTTTGAGCATGATCAGTAAGGATGTTTTGTAGATATTGTGGTGCTCTATCCATCCATGTCTTTGTTTGCAATTATGGAGCACCCTAGCTTGAGTCAATCCAGCTCTACTTTTGCTATAAAATGTTCCTGGCAGATTGTTAACATGTTTAGCGATTTTGCCGAGGTTGTTGTTATTGATTCGTGCATGCTATGTTGTTGTTATTGCCATGTCTAGCTTCTATGCCATGTATTCTTGATGGGTTGTGTGAAGATTACCTCACTTGCGACATTGCTTACAATGCGGTTATGCCTCTAAGTCGTGCTTCGACACGTGGGAGATATAGCCGCATCGTGGGCGTTACAACCTGAACCTCAGAAGGTTGTTCTTCCCCTTGTAACTGTTCTTCATCAGCCCAAGAGGCAATCCACCACCATCACACTGGAGTAGTGTATTACACCACAACGGTGGCCCGACCCAGTATAAATCTTGTGTCTTTCTGTGTTGAGAGTTCGTTGAGTTCTTCTGCGTGATCTTAGAGAGCTAGGGCGTGGATCAATAGGGAGAAAATCTTCACGCACACCCCAGTGTTCGAACCTCAAGGGTTTGCCGGAACCCGTGATCTCACATTTGGTGCGCCAGGTAGGGGTGCGCCGAAGCTTCCTTCCATCGCTCCGCGCTCCGTTGCTTCGCCGTCTCCATGGCAGACGCGCGCCACGCTCATGCCTAGCGCTGGGCTGCCCTCGCCGCCCATGTTGCTCATACGGCTCCTGTCGGCGGGCCACCTCGTCATTCCACATCACCTGCCGCCAACGCCGCCACCGGCCCAGCGGGGAACGAGTAGCAAGCATCCTTGATGTACCCCTCGGTGCGGCGGGACGGCCGAACTGCCACTCCATCGCTGACCCCGGCTGGTTCTTCTTCCCATGCACGTCGCCCTCCCATGGATGCGCGGGCTGCGCTCCTCATGGCGCATGAGCTCCTGCGCTACCGTCCGGTCGACGACCTGTACGAGGACTGGCTCGACAGCATCGCCGAGCTTGTCCGCGCCGCAGGAGGCTCCCCTGCGCCGTCCCTCTCTCCACATCGCCCTCCGCCAGCTAAGGGCGACGTAGCTCACGGAGCGCCTCCACCACCTCAGCCCCTAGACGGTGCCCTGGCACCAAGACGCATGGCTCCATGACGGTACCCGCTGCGTCCTGCGCCCGCGCATGAAGAGAGAAGCTGTCAAGAAGTCCCTCGGCCGCAACAAAACACTCTGCCGCTCCTCGCGCCAGGACCGACTACTGCGGCAAGTCCGCACGCCACCTGTAGCGGCAGGGCACGGACCCCATCAAGACCACGCTCCCCCCCAGGCGGGTCCTGGTGACCACGGCTGGCTGGCGTGCTTTCACCCCCGAGCTATGCAGCGTCGCCTGGCCAGGCAAGTTCAAGCCAGATCTGCCTCCTCGCTACAACGGCACCCCCGACCCCGAAGAGTACTTGCAGCTTTATGAGCTGAGCATCGAAGCGGCCAACGGCAACGAGAAGGTCATGTCAAACTGGTTTCCCATGGCTCTCAAGGAAGGCGCCCGCTCCTGGCTCCTAAACCTGCCTCCGGGCTCAATCTCCTCCTGGGACAAAACGTGCACCCGCTTCATCGCCAACTTCCGGGGCACTCGCGACTGCCACCCGGTCGTGGGCGACCTGCGCCGCATCAAGCAACAACCAGGAGAGACCCTGCAGAAGTACATTCAGTGCTTCAACAGCGCACGGATCAAGATCCCCAAGGTGACCGACGAGGCCATCATCTCTACGTTCTCTTATGGCGTCCACGACGTCAAGATGAAGGAGGAGCTCGCCATCCATGAAGAGCTGTGCACGATCCTGGGGCAATTCAACATCGTTACCAAGTGTGCTAGAGCTGAGGAGGGGCGCATCTCCCTCCTCGAGCTCCCTGCTGCGGAACTAGAGGAGAAGAAAGCCAAGGCCAAGGACGTGAAGCGCAAGGTTGCAGCCGTGCTCGTAGAGGAACCAGACACCAAGCGTGGCAGAGACCAAACAGAGACATCCAAGGGCAGACGTCCGTTCTGCGCCTTCCACAACCTGAACACCCACAACACCAGTGACTGTCAAGAGCTCAGAGCCATTCGCGAAGTGCGATTCGGTCGACACCACGAGCGCAGCGACTGGGGCTACGACCGAGGAGGAGGACGTGGTGGCGGACATTGGGACGACCATGGCCCGCACCAGGAGTGGCACGATCGGCCTTGTGAGGATCGCTGGCAGGACCAGCCTCATGATGGCGCCTGGAGGGATCAGCCTCGTGAGGATCGTCCTCAAGGCAACGTCGGACTCCCTCCGCTGCCACCACCGCCAAGAAGGAATGACGAATACCATCAGGATGAGGGGGCTGGGGGCTTCCAGGAACCACGCACTATCGCCTGCATCTTGGGCGGAGCCCAGGCCCTAGCCTTGCAGCGTACCTTCAAGCAGTTTGCTCATGAAGTGAATGTAGTCCTCCCCAAGCTCGAAGCCACGCGCCCGCTCAGATGGTCCCAGTGCCCCATTATGTTCAATTCGGTAGACCAGCTCAAGTGTGCAGCTACCGCTGGCACCCTCCCGATGCTCTGCTCCCCAGTCATCAGCAACGTGCAAGTTACCAAGACCCTCATCGACGGCGGCGCAGGGCTCAACGTCATGTCCGTTGACACATTCGATAGCCTCCAAGTGCCGTATGACTAGCTTCAGCCCACCAAGACTTTCTCAGGAGTGACTGACAGTTCTACGACACCGATAAGGCAGGTACGCCTCCCTGTCACCTTCGGGGAACACAAGAACTACCGCACCGAGCTCATCGACTTCGACGTCTCGCATATCCGTCTGCCGTACAACGCCATCCTCGGGTATCCAGCCCTGGCCAAGTTCATGGTAGTGACCCATCACGGCTACAATGTCCTCAAGATGCTGGGAAGCGGCGGGATCATCACGGTCCCATGTGAAGAAAGAGATGCAGTGTGCTCCCTCGAGTGTGCCTTCCAAGCTGCAACAATTGACGGCCCCGATAGCAAGGGCGAGGGCCCTCCTGAGGCCATCCCCAAGAAGAAGAAGCAGCTGCGCCGTGCAGGACCTCAGGAGGGTGGCGCCGCAGCCAGAGCCTTGTCAGGATCAGCGCCCGCTCCAGGGGCGTCTCCCTCCATCGCATAGGAAGGTGCGCCCAGTGCCCTTCTCGGGCAGGGCTCGGGGGCTTTTTTCTGGAAGGCCTCAGACTTTGCCCACATCACGAGGGAGGCGCTCGGGCACCACTTAGAGGCATGCTTCGCGGCATGTTTCCCTCAGGAGGGCACACGGCAAGGATCGCCCACCGTTCAGGAGTTCATCACCAAGACTATCTAGGGGTTGCAAGACGCAAGGGCTATGTGTGGTGACCGCCGCTCACGAGACGCTGCTTCCCATCCAGGCGAGGATGCCGAGCTGCGTGTTTGCATCGATGTTCCAGGGCTCAATAGGGCCGCTTCTCAGGAGCTTTTCCGGCCTTCGCACGTGGGACGCTGCGAGGGCCCACCACAGAGCTACGTTCGCACGCCCTTTGGCCTGCCAAGTGTATCGTCCGCCTACCAGCGCAACTTGCGGCGTATCCTAGCGGATCAGGAAACCAGGCACCACACCGTCCTAATGAAGATGGAGATGGTCCTCAAGGAACCACCTAATCCCCCAGAGCCTCCCGAGGCTCAGAGGCAATCCCTTTGCCATGCACCTTCAGCTGCCTCAACTCTCCTTCGTCAACATGACCAGGTGACATCTTTCCAAGTTCATTTAGCTGGGAGCGCCCCTCGGGCTGCATCATTCCCAGGCCACGTGGGTCCATCCCTGTGGCATCCATCCCTTTTCTCATGTCTTTAGCTTACCTTGTTGGGGGCGCCCCTCGGGCTACATCATCCCCAAGTCGCTCGGGTCTGACGCAGTGGCACGTATCTCTCATGCACTTGCTTAAGCCTGTTACTCTCATGTTCGATCTACCTATGATTACTACCTGCTCAATCGTTGCCTCCCACGGGGCCGCATCACGCGGGCACGGCGCTGGTGCATGGGTCCATCCCTACCACGTCGATAAACCTGAGCGGTCGAGCTCTGGCTAGCGGCACGCCCCGCACATGTCACCTCACCAGACCCTTGGTGCCTTCACCCCCTCGCGAAGCAACCAGCGGCAGGCTAGCAACCATAACGGCAGATCGTGTTCTTCCTTGTGCTGGCTCGCAGAAATCTCACAAGGATAGCACCAGGTAGCATTGCGAGCTCCCACCTCTTCCAAGTAATCCTCTTGCACGTCAAAAGGGGGCTCCTGAGCATCACGACTCAGGAGCTCTTACTGGCTCTCCAGCCCTCACCCCCCTGGCCTTGACCACGGCACGCGACCTGGCATACCAGTGGCTGCTGAGCTCGCTCGAGGGCCGGGACTTGAGGACGTAGAGCACAAAGGAGAGCATTGAAGGGGGAGGACTTGTATGGGCCTGTCCTAGCTACACTGCAGATGATCGTGCACCGGTCTGGCACATCATGAAGAATCGACCCCGGACCGCCAAGATAAGTCATGAGCTCAGATCAACTAATCGTTGGGACCTAGGGGACACTCTCGCCATGGCCCTGTTGTGGCAACGTCGCATCCCTTTCTTATCTTACCACAGCCGCTTGAGCGCTAAAGGGGACCCCCCGAGCATCGCGCCTCGGAGGCTCTTACTGGACCTCGGGCCGCTCACCTCATGGCCTTGACCACGACACACGACCTGGCATACCAGCGACGGCTGAAGCTTTCCTGGGGACTGGGACCTATCAGCGCAGAACAACAAGCTGTCGCGAGGTTGGAAAGGGAAGACCGAGCCTAAACAGGACTAGCGCTAACAAGGCTTCCTTAAATGGGATAACATCAACAAGACGTTGCAAACCCTTTACACGCCCCTACGGGGTACTTCATGATTCCTCGCAGGGAAGAAAAGACGCGAACCTAGGAGAATCCTATCTATACACCCCCGGGGCCGACGCCATCATCAACAGTGGGCCGTGGGAGGTCGGCACCAGCCCCATCTAGATCAGCGATGCTGGTGGCCGTACATTGCGGCCTTGCTCTGGGCGCAGTGAGAGCTCGGGGACATGTAGCTGTCATCGCTCGTCTCCGGAGTCTCGTAGAGCTTGGGAGAACCACTGGACTCCCAAGAGTCGCTGCTGCTGGAGCAGCCCCGAGCGGGGGGCGCCTCATCCTGGCGCTCCCCTCCGGGGCAACACTCCAAGCGGCGATCCTCCGCATCGAAAACCTTGAAGAACAGCATGGAGGCACCATCGTACTCGAAATGGATCATGAGGGCGCCCTCCGCACGGCAAACCCGCGCGACCTCGCCCCGGCCGTGGGTCATGAAGATCTTGACGGCGCCCTCCTTCAATCTCTTCTCCGGTCGCCAGAGCATCGCAGTCAACATGCTGCAACCAGAGCTCAAGAGCCCCCCTCGGTGGCATCATGTCGGAGAAGAAGCGCGGAAAGCGGATCTAGGAGCTTGGGGCATCTCCGCCCACAACACAAGCTCGCGTGAGGAGTCCGTGGCATGGACTCCAGGAGCGACAGCACTCGTCGCCGCGGCGCGTCGACCTTGGCCGCGGTGCGCGCGCCGATGCCCGTCGCTTCATCCTCCCGAGCACCCGGCTTGGGCGTACAAGGGCAGAGGATACCCAGGAGGAGGCCGCTAGCAAAAAGGCCTCGTCACCACCTGCATCTCCGCGGCGTCACGGCGGTTGATCGACCTATTCTTCGGCGGGAGCAGCGCCGACACATCGGGAGGAACCTTTCCCTTTTCTTCAGCAGAAAACCTATGGATCGGTGCCATTGAAGCCGCTGCTAGCAGTGGAGTGGAGGAAGAAGGAGCGAGTGGAATGGAAGAGATGGGCGACAGGGGCTCTGCCCCCTCCCCATTTATAGCAGGAGAAGGCCAACCAGCACCCTCATGATCACAGGTAATGATGGCTTTCCTTGCATGTCGCAGGGACTTGTCAAGTCGGGTAGTTGCCGAGGCAGCATGGGGAAGCGGAGACGCCCACGTCCAATCAACCACCACGCGTCAACCGAGGTCGCAGGCTTTGGGGGCCCGTGGCGCTCCGCACTTGACCCTTTGCATGGCTTCGCCTCGAAGCCGAGCCCAAGCACGCCTTGGGCCCGGGGGCTACTATCGGCGTCCTGGGAACGGGGGTCCCCCAGACTTGCCTGCCTACACCCTACAGCGTGGCTGGCCTGGCAGGTCTGTATGGCCCATCTTCATCGGCAAGGCATTCAAGACCCTCGCGAGGGGCCAAGCCTCGCGAGGCGGACGATGCAAGACCTCCTCAGGAGCGGCCTCACTAGGCAGGCTCACGAGGGGCGAAGAGATCAAGGCAGGGCAAACCTCGCGAGGTCCTCGTGACGTGGGCCATGACGATCGAGACCAGGCGGGCTCCAGCACGCAGTGTCCTTGTTTCCTCTTTGGTGCCAAGGAGGCAAGCGCAGGTGCGGAGTACCGAGGCATCAAGCAAAGGTTTCCATATTGGTGCAACGATACCAAGACCAGAAGGACGGTAGGACGGAGGTCACCATGGAGCCCAAGACGGTGTCATCACTAGAGCCTTTGGCAGGCGAAGACCACCTTCTGTCAGTATAACTTGTACTGGCTGTCCCCTTTCGAATCGGTCATTGTTGGCTCCCTTCCCGCTCAATATTTGGGGAGAGGACTAGGGCCTATATAAGTAGAACTAGCCACCAGCGAGAGAGAGGGAGGAGACGAAAGAGAGAGAAAAGTGGAAGACGAGAGAGGATGGACCTAATCACAAGACGGGACAAGAGGACCTGAGCAGATCCAAGATCATCTCACCCACACAAGATCACCAAGCACAAGAGCACCTCAACCTCAGGAGGTTGTCCTTCCCCTTGTAACTGTTCTTCATCAGCCCAAGAGGCAATCCACTGCCACCACACTGGAGTAGGGTATTACACCACAACGGTGGCCCGAACTAGTATAAATCTTGTGTCTTTCTGTCTTGAGAGTTTGTTGAGTTCTTCTACGTGATCTTAGAGAACTAGGGCGTGGATCGATAGGGAGAAAACCTTCACGCGCACCCCAGTGTTCGAACCTCAAGGGTTTCCCGGAACCTGTGATCCGACAGATTGGGCTTCCTTGCTGCACTTTTGTTACTATTACCGTTACTTGCTCGTTACAAACTATCTTGCTATCAAACTACTCGCTACTTACAATTTCAACACTTGTAGATAATACCTTACTAGAAACTACTTGTCATTTCCTTCTGCTCCTCGTTGGGTTCAACACTCTTACTTATCGAAAAGAGCGACAATTGATCCCCTATACTTGTGGGTCATCAATGGAACAATAAAAAATTATAGATACATTGGAGACGTATCAGCCAGCTCCTCCTCCTGTCCCGTCGAAGATCAAGATCCGCAAGACACTTGCTTTAGTTGTTACTATGAAAGAGCATGTCAATACCACTCCATCCAGATACAATCATCTTGCAAGGTCTTATTGTGTATGCATCGGTGCACTCTGCTAAGCCAAGTGAAGCAATTCCAAATCCTTTGGTGTGCCAGAAATCTCAACACCTCCCAAACCAGATGGCAAAAGCTCTGAAAGAATTGTTCCCGAAGCAGATGCTTCAAAGAAGAAGGATGTTGTGTTTGCTCCAAAACATTTGCAGCTGTTAGTATCTTTGCCTCCCACTACACCGGTCCAACCCGTTGAGCCACAAGTTGGAGATGCTTCACCTGAAGGAGATGTGTCTCCTCACAACTACAATCACAGTTTCATCATGGAAAAACTTGACTGTTTTGTTGAGAATCCACTCGATGGTGAAGTGGCATCATTTCCTATTCCCATTGAAGTGACTGAGCAAGCCAACACCCTCGTCAATGAGCTTCGCGAAGCTGCTATGGAAGTAAATGCTTTAAATGTTGAACATGATGAACTTGATGGCCGAATGAAAACTACCACCACTAAGTTTATCATCAACGACCTTGAGGTTTCTTATCAGGAGCTCATCTGAACAATTTCTCTTGCCTGAAATAGGCATCTGCGTTTTCACTCTAATCTTGATCGAATTGTGCGCAAGATTTTCAGTGATCATCAAGCCAAGACAACTAGATACACTGAGTTAGTTCAAGGCTATATTGATCAAGATGTTCAATAGAAGAAAAGAAGGAAGCGAACTGCAAGAAAGAATTATATCCCTCCTGTGCTGACAGAAAACAATGATGAAACTATTGTCGAAGAACAACCCAAGGACGCGGCTCCCGAACCTGTTGAGCCCGTCTAAAAATTTTTAGTTTAGAAACCCTCAAAGGTTGCAGAAGAAGTACCTCTACCTAGGCCATCTGATGATGTTCCTGCGGCCTCCCCTGTCAAGAATTATTCCCCTCATCTGTTCAAATCAGTGACAGAAGAAGGTGAAATTCATCAATCTGAGCCAAGTGTCCACAACACGAATTGCCAGCAACCTCAAGTGTTTCGGATCATCTAAGGACCGAACCAACTGTTGCTGAAAAAGTTGAGACTCATGTATCTCATTCTCTGATAAATATCAAGAAGCAAATTGTACCAGACCGTGTTGAGCAAACTTCTTAAGCTGAGAAAGACTTTGAGACCAACGTGCCTGAAGAGAGAGAAGGTGAAGAAAAAAGCTAAACAAGAAAAGGCCCTTGTGCCACCGCATGTTGAGGCTAAAGCTGTTTTGAAAGAAAACCAGTATCTGACCAAAGAGCCCTCCTCCACACAAGAACTGTTGAAGGTTTTCACTTCTTCTGCACATCCAAATGATGAAGTTGGTCCCTCTGAAAGAGTTCCTCATGCCCAGCCCCAACCCCAATAGTCTGAACGACACATTGGTTCTATGGTGTATGGAGATGAATATCTACAACCGAAGAAGAACTGCAACTTCCGTATCATTGGGAGTGCATGAAGGCGATGGTGTTAAAGGACCTCACTTCAAACCAAATTTTCATTGGGAGAAGTTGGCTTTCATTCAAACCAGTCCGCATGTTGAACGCCATACTTCTCATGTGAATTGCTTCTGGACCAGAGAGCAAGCCATTTACTATTCCAGGGTGCTTTATGAGAGAAGTCTGATATTCCCTCACAAATATCCCGATGTCCCTGCTATGTGCAATGTTGGCTGCTTTCAGCAAGTTCTTCAAGAACTCAGTGACTTTCGACTGCTCAAGTATTCGAATTCCACCATCATTGGAATCATGAATGCATTCTTCAATTCTATCCACACTATACATCACTGGAAATGAAGAAGACAACACAACACATGCTATGTAATGGATGACTGAAGGGAGATATATCAAGTGCTTGGCAATGGATTTCATGCATCACTTTAATTTTCCTCCATTTGATGCCAATGGGAATGAAATTCGAGTGCATCACATAGATGATGTATCTCCCGAAGAATTTCATTCCACCATGGACCCCAAAAAAGTTGGTGACTATATGGGTCCTCCTCGTCCTAAGGATCTATATCATTTGCGAATCAAACCATCTATCATTTTCTTACATACACCATTTTACCTTTGGCTTGTGTTGCCGATGATGGAACCATCACTGAAGTGTTTCAAAATGCTATATATGCTCTGGCTAGCATCTATGTATTCGGTATCGAAGGCACATGCATTCGTATTCTTGCAGCACCAGCTCAGACCCAACATAGCTTCAAAGTATTCTCTCCTTGGATTCAGAACCTACTCGATCACTACAATGGCACACCTTTCTTGGCAAAGAAGCCTCACAACAGTTTCATACTACCAGTTCATGACACCTTACAAGGTATGCAAGATACTTCTTTGGGAAAAGCTCCACTATCAAGCCCTCAGAAGAATGCTCAAGCATTTGATGGCCCCCACATTCCTCGTCGAGAAAGATTCGTGAAACCTTCACCTCCTACACAGATGGAAATTAGTGTACGCATGCAACAACTCCTTTTGAAACATATTGAGGAAGATCGGAAAGAAAAAGAACATTTGATAGTTGAAATCCATTCTCTTCACAACTGGACTTGCCTGTTTCATGTCATCGCTAATGAGAACAAGAAGCGTCCGTGGAAGTTGCTTCGAAACTTTTTCTCTAAGAAGAAACTCACTCAAGAAGACATCAAGAAGATTTATGATTACATTGATGTTGATTTCACCATTGAAGACTTTCAACAACGCAGTACACCAACTCTTCCCCTCATACTCAAACCATTAATGTGCTTTGACTTAAGCTTCAACAATTAGTCGCTGAATCAGAAGCCACTTCAACAGTTAAGTCCACCGAAGGACATCAAGTGCCTCCCGTCAAAGACAATGCTGCTCTAACTGTTCAAGGCCCTTCCTCTCAGCCACAACATGTTTGCTTCTCCACAAGCACTTCTGAAGAAGTTGAAGAGGCTCCTTTCACTTCCTAAGAAGAAACATCAAGCGGTTCAACCACTTCAGGACATGCTTCGGATTGATCTGCACCGGCTTTGCTCTCATATTCTTCGATACCTTTTTGACACTTGTTGACAAAGAGGGGGATAAGATATCAAGTATATAGATTGGCACATTTTTTTTGGTTGTGTTTATCTCGAGTTTACAACACTTTATCTTCATTGGATTCTTATCGTGTTGTAAAAATCTTTCGTGAACTTCTGGTTTGTAATATTTAATCCCCTGCCGCTATATCTCTCTTGAGAATCTGTCTTGCAGGTGGAACTGTTTATCTGAAGCCACTTATTGGACGCACTGCAATATTTCACTATTATATTTCTTCAGTGCAATATATTATCATCGGAGATATGCAATGTCTCTCCATTGACATAACTTTAATATATGCAGGATATTGGACTTCAGTTCTTTCAGTCTCTGCATGCATTTAGGTGGGGGCTCATTTTATCTTCGAGATATTTATCACAAGTTACTTTTCCCTCGCTATTGGTTGCATATCTATCCTTACTTCGATGTTATTTGTTTTGTCAACAAAGGAGAGATTGTTGGTGCAATAATTTCCCTCCTGGTTTTGGAGATTGTTGTCGAAAACATAGAGGGATTAATATGCTTGCTAGTGCACACAAAGTGAATAGGTCCCTGCAGTCATGTGGAGTTTGGAGGAAACTCTGAAGATAAGCTCTTGAGATGCAGCGGAAGTTATCACCAAATATTATGCGTAACGAAATTGGCTTCCCAAAATATAGTGGGAGCAAACTCAACAAAATAAGTATCATGTGATACTTGATTAACAAAATGAAATTAAACATTAAAATCATGATGACAAGTTTCATGGTTATCATTACTTAATATATGTCATCACAATAATCATCATAGGTAGCAACTTTGTTGTCATAATCAATTGAAACCTTCACGAAGTAGCGGATTGATCACTAAATAAAGCCATGACCTCCTCAAATGCACTTCTATCAATCTTGTAATAAGATTCAACACCCTCCAAATTAGTGGTATCATTAATACCTAGAGTTGACACTCTTCCAAACCCACTTTGATTATTGTAATCATCATAAATAGGAGGCATGCTATCATCATAATAAATTTTATCATCAAAAATTGCAGAGCTAAAAAGATCATTTACATAAAACATAGCATCCCCAAGCTTATGGCTTTCCATATCACTAGCTTCAGGTACATTCAAAGAATTCATACAAGCAACATCACAATCATGCTTATCATTCAAGGATTTTATGCCAAACATTTTATTGAATTCTTCTTTTAACACTTTGGCACAATTTTTCGATCCGTCATTTTCAAGAAAGACATTGCAAAGATAAAGCATCTGAGGCAACCTCAATTCCATATTTTTATAGTTTTATTTTATAAATCAAACTAGTGAATAAACAAGAAACAAAAAGATTCAATTGCAGGATCTAAAGATATACCTTCAAGCACTCACCTACCCGGCAACGGCACCAGAAAAGAGCTTGATGTCTACTACACAACCTATTCTTGTAGACTCATGTCAGACCTCCAAGCGTAGAGTTTTCTAGGACAACAAATTTTTTTCCTCAAGTGGACGACCTAAGATTTATCAATCCATGGGAGATGTAGGATGAAGACGGTCTCTCAAACAACCTTGCAATCAAATACAAGAAATATCTTGTGTCCCCAACACACCAAATACAATGGTAAACTATATAAGTGCACTAGTTCGGCGAAGGGATGGTATACAAATGTAGTATGGACAGTAGATATAGGTTTTTGTAATCTAAAAATATAAAAATAGCAAGGTAGCAACTGATAAAACGGAGCACAAACGGTATTGCAATGCTTGAAACAAGGTCTAGGGTTCATACTTTCACTAGTGCAATCTCTCAACGTTGCTAACATAATTGAATACTCCCTCTGTAAACTAATATAAGAGCGTTTAGATAACTACTTTAGTATTCTAAACGCTCTTATATTAATTTATGGAGGGAGTATATAACAATCTCTCGACATGCGACAAAGAATCACTCCAAAGTTATTATCAAGCAGAGAACATAAGAAGACATTGTTGTAGGTAGCAAACCCCCTCAAAGCTATCATTTCTGATCAATCTATTGAGATATTCCTATAAGTGGCACAAACAGACCTAGAGTTCATACTAAAATAACACCATATGATATGCATCAATCAACTCTAATGTCACCTAGATACTTCAATGCCACCGCAAGTATCCGTGAGTCAATTATACGATGTGCATCAAACAACTTCAGATTCATAATATTCAATCCAACACAAAGAACTTCAAAGAGTATCCCAAAGTTTCTATCAGAGAAAGTAGGACAAAACATGTATCAACCCCTATGTGTAGATTTCCCCATTGTCACCTCGGGATTCCGCAAGTTGATTACCAAACCATACATCTAGTGACTCAATAGAATACCCCATTCTCAGCACGGGTATCCACATGCAAAACATACACCCAGTGTTCACAAATCCAAAATAGTCAATCTGATGATAGTGAAACCTCAATGGGAAAGAGTCAATTCATCACAACAAGATAGATAGATAGATAGATAGATAGATAGATAGATAGATAGAGAGATAGAGTGAGAGAGAGAGAGAGAGAAACACCATATGATCTGACTATATTAACAAAGCCCATGGTTACATCAAAATCATGCCGGGTAAAGAGCACGAGAGAGAGAGAGAGGGGGGGGGGAAACACCACATGATCCGACTATATTAACAAAGCCCATGGTTACATCAAAATCGTGCCGGATAAAGAACACGAGAGAGAGAGAGAGATCAAACACATAGCTACTGGCACATACCCTCAGCCCCCAGGGTGAACTACTCCCTCCTTGTCATGGAGACGATCGGGATGATGAAGATGGCCTCACATGATGATTTCCCCCTCCGGCAAGGTGCCAGAATAGGGCTCCAAATGGGATATGTTCGGAACAGACGCTTGCGGCGCCGGAGTTGAAATTCTAGGTTAACTTTTGGGGGTTTCCGAATATATAAGAATTTTCAGCGTTGGGATCACGCGAAGAGGGGCCACAGGGGACCCACAAGGTATCTGGGCGCGGCGACCCCCCTAGGCGCGTCGGGATAACTTGTCACCTCTTGTGGGTCTTCTGGTCCTCCCTCAAAGCTTCGGGGGTCTCTTATGTTCCAAAAAAATCGTTAAAAATTTTCGTCGCATTTGTACTTTGTTTGGTATGAATTTTCTGGAAAACCAAAAACAAGCAGAAAAAAGCAACTGGCACTGGGCACTAGGTTACTATGTTAGTCCATGAAAATCATATAAAATTCATATGAAAGTGCACCAAACCCATATTAAACTATTGTAAACATGGCATGAATACTTCATAAATTGTAGATACGTTGGAGACATATCACATTGCAGTGTGGCAGGACCTTTGTGTTGCTTCTGCGATGCCGTGGGACCTCTGTGATGCTTCTGCGGTGCAGTAGGACCTTTCTGCTGCTTCAGCGGCATGGTGGGACCTCTCTGCTGCTTTGGCGGTGTGGCGAGACCTCTCCGATGCTACCTCGACACAGTGGTACCTCTCTGCTGCTTTCGCTTCCCTGTGCGTTGCTCCCTGGTTATTGCTCGACCCAGAACTCCTCCCACGGGCAATGGTAGACGCAAGGAACGACGAAGAAAGACTTGTTTGTTTGTTGATGAGGAGGAATGTGCAGTCATTTTGAGTAGGCAGTATTTATAACCTGGTAATAAGCTGCTAAGTGGGAAAATGTTTAGGTTTTGATCGGTGTGAACAGGTTTGCAATTAAATATAGCATGGTAATTTGGAATGTGACGGGAAACAAGCTCAAATTTTATTGACGGTTCCGGTTTCGAAGCGTGAAACGATTCCCGGATGGCATATGTGGGCACGCGTTCTCGAATGCGTTGGCATCTGAACCATAGGATGCACCGCAATTGGTGATGCCAGCACACGACTTGTTCCATCAATTGTGCATGGTCGTTATTACTATCGCGCACGATTCTTGTAATTAGAATGTGTGCCCGTTAGAGCAGCACAAAATTCCCAACACACAATCATATTCGCCGTCAAGTGTTATCACACACATGTTTTTACATAAGAAACTGTATGTGTAACTTTCAAATCATCACACATGAGCCATCACAAATAATTCGTTCATACAAAACGTTTGTAAATAAACACACATGCATCTTGTTAACACTACAAAAAATACACTTCCGTGATGATACGTGTTTGTCATAGTAGGTCACGTTTTCTGTCATGCATGTACATCCATGACAAATTTATGACAGAATCAAGATAGTCATACATGTGTTGTCGTAGAAGTGTTTCATGACATTACCAAAATTATCATCACGGAAGTGTCCACTTCCATGACGATAAATTGCGCGTCACAGAAGTGCTTTCGTCAAGGGTGACCGACACGTGGTATCCACCATAACGGAACATCGTTAAGCTATCGGGTCCGATTTTGGATCTGATAACCCGTTAACAGCCCCGACCAAAGGGGATTTTCCACGTGTAAAATCATCATTGGCTGGAGGGAACACGTGTAGGCTCGCCATTGGGACAGATGTCATCCACTCATTGGACCCAAAGCGCCTATGATACATCGACACATGGCACGGTCCAACAGAGGCCCATTCCGGTGAAAAGGCCGGCCCATTTGACTTGGTCAAAAGGTGGCGGGCCGGCCCACAGCAAGCCTGTTAACGGCGTGTTCGCATATAGCCCATTTACAGCCCGCTAACCCAAGGCCTGTTTACGGCCTATCCGAATTAGGCCTAGTAGCGTCATCTGGGCCGTCCAATATAATTCCACCCCATTTTAACTTCCGGCCCATGTATGGCCCATGACGTCTTTCGGCCCATATGAGGCCCTTAGTAACCCTCGGCCCATTAACGGCCCGTGGTAAAACTGGCCCGTAATGAACAGTGTATCACTTTATACCCATTAACATGCCATTATTCCGTTGGGCCGTTTCCAGTCCATGTTATCTTTCGGCCTTCTCAGGGCCCATTTATTCCTGGGCTCATTTCCAGCATTCGTTTACTTTCGGCCCATTACTGTCATTTTCTGCTTGTGGGCCAAATTCAGCTCGTGGTTACAGTCGGCCCATTTGTGGCCCGTTAATACATTGGGCCGTTTTCATAGCGTCATCAAATATGGCCGATTAACGACGGCCCCTTATGGTCGGCCCATGAATGGACGATTTCAACTCTAGCCCATTTACGGCCATAATGTGGTCTGTTATTGGCCCATGTTTGGCCAACCGATCATACGACCCGTAGAAGGCCCATTGATGATACGGCCCGTAGAAGGCCCATTGTGTCTACGGCCCGTATAAGGCCCATTGTTTCTACGCCCCGTAGAAGGCCCATTGTTTCTACGGCCCTTAGAAGGCCCATTGTTTCTACGGCCCGTAGGAGGCCCATGTTAACTACAGTAAATATGTAGCCCATGGTTAATGTGGCCTAGTTTTAAAAAATAGGCTATTGCGGCCACTAGCAAACCGCGGAAAAAGAACTGCACTAACTACAAGAAAACAAATAAACAAGTCAATAAGGAAATAAATAGGCAAGCAACTTACGCTTGGCTATCACGGGTATTACACATATTACATCCACTAGGCATCAAAGTTTGCCACCAGTGCAAATATATGGAACAAAGCAGCATATAAACGACGCAGCAAAACAAGTCCAGAACTGAAACCACTTCAGAAGAGCTCAAGAAACAATATCCTGGGTACCCATAATGCTGGCAAGATGCTTAGCAAGCTTATTAACTTTCTCTTGTTTGGCGCTTAAATCCTCCAGCACTTGCTGTTGCACCAGAAAGTATGCATCTGAATTTTGCAGGGACTTCCTCAGTCCTTTGGATTCCTGTTGCATAACATCTGATTGATGTCTTTCAACTTGAAGTTGAGACTCAAGAAGCCGAACTGATTCAGGCAGCGAGTTCGAAGAGCTGGTGCCAGCAGTAGTAGCCAGTAACTCGAACACTACATCAAGACAGGACTTTGGGGTTGTCTCAGTGTCTTCAATATAGTTTTTATCAGCTTTCTTGGAGACCAACAGGGATGTCTCACTATCTTGAACCTTACCTGCATTACTTCCTGTACCATTGCATTACGCGGTACTCTTATCCAATATTTTATCCGCATTCTAAAAGAGAAACAAACAAACACATCATATGTTTACAATGTAGTATATGAAACTCATTTTGGTAAACCAGTTCAGTAGTAAGGTGGACAGGATAACAACATGAAAGAAACATATATCTATGTAGTATGGCCACTGTATGGTCTATATCATTCTAGTTTATGTTGCCAAATCAAGATAAATACAGTTCGAATCATATCTATTTAAGACAAAGCAGCTTAGACAGAATATAAGTGTGGGAAACTACATAGCAATAACAACACTTGTAAGGTGCATGGCATGAGAATATAACTGTTTATTCAATTGAAACTGAAATCAACATAGAGCAAGTTACAACAGCAAACACGTTAAAGAAACATGTTTAAAACATACCTATTGCGCCATTGTAGTTTCAACTGATCCTTCAAATTTGAAATTAGTTGGTATGAGTAAATACAGTGATGCAAGAGCAAAGTAGTATGAACCATAGCTACGGAACCTAACCTGAGAACAATTCTTCTTCTGCTTTAAGCATTGACTTGGGGTTCGGAGTGGTGATCCTTGTGCTTTGGGCACTGCAGTTGCCTTACTAACTGCTCGTGTTTGGGTGCTCTATGGTGGAGACGGTGTTGTGTCAACGGGAACTGGGTTACTATCTGCTGGGGTTGGGGTTAGAAGGGGTGTAGCTAGTTCTCTATCCAACTGGGTAGGGGTACAATCTACGTGAGTCTGGGTTATGTGTGGTGGGGCTGGTTCTTAGGCATGTACAACTGTGGTTCTATCTCCATCGACAGGTAGCACGATCTTTTCTGAAGACCGTGTTTTTACTCCCACAGATACTGCCATCACCCCCTCCAATTGAAATGGCTAATAAACAAGAAAATTAATTGAATGTACAGACATTGTAAGATAGACAGGTGCAATGGATAGTAGGGAAGAAAACAGGGCATGAAATAATTCACATTTATGTTGTCTAACCGAATAGAATAGCAGGACATAATTTCACATATATGATGGCTAATTAAACAGGATAGCATGACACAATTTCACATGTATGATGGCTAACTAAACAGGATAGAATGACATACTTCAAAATATGATGACTATGTAAACAAGATGACATGATATAACTATACAATGTGTCTATTAAAGTGGTTGGCATGCCATAAATCACAAACATGCCGTCTATGGAAACATGATGGCATGATATAATTCACGGATAGATGACATAATTCAAAATATGATGACTATGTCAACAGGATGAGATGATATAACTATATTATGTCTTTAGAAAATGGGTTGGCATGCCATAATTCAGATACATGCTGTCTATGTAAACATCATGGCATGATATAATTCAAATATATGATTTATATACTAAGGAAGTGAGTAGAGGGCAATCGCATATATGATGTGTCAACTAAGGAGATGGCATTCAATATCGTGTATATGATGTAAAAACTAAGCATTACAACACAACATATGCATGATATGAGTAATATAACCCTGCCAAGTTTGAGCAGACACCTCAGGGGGATAATAGGACTGGTCATCTGCCTCTGAATCCTCCTCTAAAGAGCTATCTGTAACCAACAAGATATTTGCTTCACGAGGTAGCATTGTCTGCTCTGAAGACCTTGTTTTCACTCCAGATTTCTCCATCACCAATTCAAATGGCTGATGCACAGGAAGAGCAGTTGAATATATAAACATTGCTAACAAAAGCAATGAGAAATACAAAAAAGGACGGCATGATATAATTCACATATATGACGCTTGGCTAAACAACATGGCATTGCATAATTCACATATATAATGCCTTGCAACAAGATAGCATTGCATAATTCACATATATAATGTCTTGCAACAAGATGACATTGCATAATTCACATATATGGTAATTAGACACTAAACAGGTGGCATTCACACAAAGCATGTCTAAACTAAGCAAATGACATAGCAATATAATATACCATACGCACGATATGAGCATCATAACCCTGCCAAGTTAGAGCATGCACCTCGGCGGGGAAATAGGACTGGTCATATGTCTCTGAATCCTTCTCTGAGGAGCTATCTGTAACCAGCAAGACATGTGCTTTATCAGATAGCATTGTCTACTCTGAAGACCTTGTTTCCACTCCAGATTTTTTCCATGACCGTGCCGAATGGCTGATGCACAGGAAGAGTAATTGAATGTACTAAAATTGTTGACAAATTTAACACGTAATAAAAAATGATGTCATGATATAATTCACATATAAGATGACTGGCTAACCAGGGTGGCATTGCAAAATTGACATATATGATGCCTGGCTAAACAAGATGGCACTGCATGATTCACATATACGATAAAGAAACTAAACAGATGGCATGAAAGCATGTCTAAACTAAGCAGATGACATCTTTAATGTATACAGTAAACAATGCAAGGCACCATATGCATGATATTACCAACATCAGCATGCCAAGTTAGAGCGAAGACCTCATGGGGTAAACATGAGTGGTCTTCTGCTTCCGAATACCCCTCAGAACAGTTATCTTCCTCTTGATTACATTCCGAAATGGGTGGAGGGGGGCTTCCTTTGCGCCCACCATGGAGCAACTTCTGCATGAAATTTTATTGCCACGCAAGGCTCATATCTTTTGCTCTACATGTTCAGTTCCATTGTGTACAATAACTGACATGCATAGGAATAAAATGTAGTGAGATTATGTAAGGAGTGCATGCACAAATCCAGAGTGATGGTAGCAACCTGTGGATAGACCCAAAACCAAAGATAGCAGGCAGATAATAGCTTTAGTTAAAAAATACAGATAACGTCTCCTTTAATGTTTGATTGCACCCAACATGAAACTCATAGTAGACAACCGAGATTAACCAAATAGTAGACAGATAGTACTGATTGCTGCCCCAATATGTACCCCACAAACATTTAAAAACTCAAGTTTCAACATAAGTTTGGACCTGAGTCGGAGTCTAATAGGTGAACACGACGATAAAGTAGCATGTCAGCATATTAAGTGATGCATAACGTAAGCAGACACGGAAGAGTGCGACCTCTCTCGAGGACCCGTGTAGTCCTCAAGGTCATCTGCTCAGTTGATGATGGTAATGCAGTTGTCGTGGCTGCCGGTGGCGGGGAAGAAGATCTGAGGCGGCGAAGACAGCCTGGAGAGTGGATCCCTGCTATGGTGAACACTTCCGTCGTTGGAGTAGCTGAGCTGGGGTGGAACACAACACCGCAGGAGCGGGACAAACCACACAAGGTTTTCTTTGACACATATCTGTAACAGAAGTAATTGTGTAAGGTCTTGTTTGAATTTGAGGATTCTAACAATGCAGGGATAGGAAATACACATGAATAGGATAGGAATGCACATGCAAAACAGAGAATTTAAAAACACAGGATTTCTGCCAATCTGGGTGTTTGGTTCACAAGAATTGGAAGATCATAGGATGCAAAGAAGCATGGTGAGATTAAGTCAAACCACAAGAAGTGTACAACCTCTTTGGCGAAGCCATGTCGATCTCAGCGTGATTGGGTTGGCCGGTGAGGAAGCTCCGGCTGACTTGGCTGTCAGAGGAGGGGAAGAAGATCGTAGGCGTCTGGAGATGGAGCCTGAGGTACTACTCCGCTGTGATGGAGGGTTTCGTCATTGGAGTAGCTCCGATGAGTTGTACGACGCCGAGGCTGAAGCAGGACAAGAGAGACAACGTTAACCTGAGTGGAATTCTAATAGCATCTCCAATAGATGACGTAAAATACATAACCACAAAGTGCTAGATTTATACATCAGCCGCTCATATCTGAACTTAACTATCGAAACTGAATTTAACTGTCGAAACTGAACTTAACTGTCGAAACTGAATTTTGCTGTTGAAACTGAATTTTACTGTCGAAACTGAACGCAGTAGAGGTGAGGCTACAAGTCAGTCGACTGACTTTTTCATCTCTGATCAGTCGATTTTGCAGCCATTGGATACCAAATCAAGGGCCTGCAGTTCATCTTCAACCTCCACCCCCTGAGCCGCCAGCCACCACCGGCCAAATAGCCGCCCCCCGCTGCCCGCGGTCGGTGGTGCGCCGCCCTGCCCGCCTCGAAAACACTCCCCACCGCCGATCCACCGCCGCCCCGGCCATCC
>NC_041382.1:434983352-435014360 GCF_002162155.2 Triticum dicoccoides
CCACCCCACCACCGCCGGCGACCACCGCCCCCAGCCTGAACCCTAAGATAGATAGTGGGGTACCTCTCTGGCGAGCCCCCCTCCCCGTCGCGGCTGGTTCTTCCTTAACTCCGGTGAGCCCCCCACCCCCTGAAAATCGACTGACCCAAAGGTCGATTCAGTCGATTGAAGTGTAGCTAAATCGGAGCAGCATCGCAAGCAAGAGCAAGAGCGAGAGCAGCAACGCGAGCAAGAGCAAGAGCAAGAGTAGACCAGGCAGGGGACCGAGAGCAAGAGCAAAGCTCCAGCGCGAGCGAGAGCTAAAGCAGCAACAGCTCCTACTGATGAGGACATCGTCGCCGAGGGAACGACACCATGGAGGAAGTGGCCGGTGACACCGCCATGGATGGAGCCGCGCCGTGTCGGCTCGGGACTGAGCGCCGGTAGCACCGTGAGATCGTACCAAGAAGAAAATGCGTCGATTAATGTACAACCTATTTGGTGGCGCCGATTAGGCCGCAGCTTCATCCGAGGAAACGGTGATGATGATGCTCTTCCGGTGGTGCAGGTGAAGACAGCGGTGTGCAAATGGAGGTGGCGCGAAAGACGAGGGGAACGTCGGGGCAGCTCCTTGGAGGTGGAGGACGGGGTGGCTGAACCGGCGGGACAACCAGATCAACGACGGATCCTCATCCGGTACGGTGTTTGAGGGATGTCGAGGTGTTGCTGTGGACGACGTCGTCGGGGAAGAGGCTCCGGTTGGGTGGTAGACGGAGAAGAGTGTGGGGCTTCGCGAGTTTTGCCGGCCTCGGTGTACGAATGGGTGGGCGGATGGGATGGGAGTGGGGAACCATGGCTTAGGGACGCGCTTGTCCGAAATGTGGGGTAAGTTACGAAAGTACCCCCACCGATTTGAGGCGGTTCTTTCGGTTTAGGGGTATCACGGGCATTTCACGTGTCGGGATTTCACAGGAGGTGGGAGTTTTTGCGCGTGTTGTAATTTTGGAATAGCAAGGCGCGGGTTGAGATGGAGGGAGTTGTCGGATCACAACGAGACAAAGATATATCTTAAATATTTCGGGCTAACAAGGCGCGGGTTGAAGAGGCAGGAGTTTCGCAGCACGATAGACAGAGACGCTACCTTGAAATTTCAGCATAACATGGCGCGGCTTGAAATTTCGGGAGAACAAGCTTAACGTGTACCCAAAAAAAGACAATTTAGACTAGTATGATATACTACATACAATGTGTTTAACACGCACAACACACACACAGACACCATTTAGACTAGTAAGGTAAATGTGCATTGCACGCATGAGATTTGGCAACCAAATTATGAATAAATACCATATTATAGCATGTAAGCTTTGAGTCATATATGCATGATGTAGATGTTCGTTTAATTCTTATAGTTCATTTCATTCAAAATCATCTAGTTTTTATAAAAAGCTAATCTATTTTAAGATTCATGGAATTGTGCGTTGTAAGGCATAAAGTAAAAACAAATCATGTAGAAAAACATTTGGGCAATTCTGATACGGAAGATTCTAGAACAAAGAAGAAGTGCTTGTGTTTTGAGGTTTGTGCATTATGCTTAAGTTCAACCATAGAGTCTTCTAGATTGTACATGTGGTAAAATCTGGTGGAATCTAGATGGTATCCAACAGCCAGTAGTGCTCAAATTTGCCAGCTATACACCATCGGATTGGCCTCATCCAACGACCATCTTTCAAAGTAAAAGTTATCCGCGCACTGTATAAAAAATATAAAATATAATATACATATAGGGGTATAGATATAGATATGTGATGCGAAAGCCACCCATCATCTCCAATTAGAATAGTGTGTCCATGCACGGATGCAATGTGGACAAATGATGTCTGCCATCGGTATCTCAAATCCAAACCAATCTGACCTTGTTCAATGTGTATACATTGCAACATGCTCGTTTCCAAACCACACCGCGCAGATCTCTGTTATATTCATGCATGCATGGGTTTCAAACATCATGATCTCTTATTCAAATATTTGAATTCAACTTTACATTGATTATGACCTCACCTAGTCTTTTACACCCACACATTGGTCTTCTCTTTATAATCGTATCACTAACTTTCTCTCGCGCATGCATGCACACACACTACCAGTTGGCATTATCCATCGCACACATGCAATCTTTTTCTTCAGGTCTGTCTCCCATGAAGGCACACACACACACACACATCCCCCTCTCCATCATATCGGGCATTCTTTATCTCTCACGCGCATGCGCAACGATCGATGTTCCTCTATGTGTGTGTGTGTGTGTGTGTGTCTAGCTAGGTCTTTCATAGTTTTCCACATAAACCGATCCTATATATCTAGTGAGGTCTCACCCTCTTTCACACGTCCACATCAATCAATCTGTACCTCTCTATATAGGATTACATATATATCTAATACACCCACATTAATTATATATCAAACTCCCCCCTCTCATCATCCATGCCTTCCGCTTCATCTCTCAGACGCGCGCACAATGGCGAAGACAGGGGGCAGCAAGGGCCCTGCCCCCCCTAACATCACTATATATCGAGGCTAATATGAATGTGATTGTCGGTGTCAAAACCGGCGGATCTCGTGTAGGGGGTCCCGAACTGTGCGTCTAAGGCGGATGGTAATAGGAGGCAGGGAACATGATGTTTTACCCAGGTTCGGGCCTTCTTGATGGAGGTAAAACCATACGTCCTACTTGATTAATATTGATGATATGGGTAGTACAAGAGTAGATCTACCATGAGATCAGAGAGGCTAAACCCTAGAAGCTAGCCTATGGTATGATTGTATGTTGTCCTACGGACTAAAACCCTCTGGTTTATATAGACACCGGAGGGGCTAGGGTTACACAAGGTCTGTTACAAAGGAGGAGATATACATATCCGTATTGTATAGCTTGCCTTCCACGCCAAGTAGAGTCCCATCCGGACACGAGACAAAGTCTTCAATCTTGTATCTTCATAGTCCAACAGTCCGGCCAAAGGATATAGTCCGGCTGTCCGGAGACCCCCTAACCCAGGACTCCCTCAGTAGCCCCCGAAACAGGCTTCAATGACGATGAGTCCGGCGCGCAGTATTGTCTTCGGCATTGCAAGGCGGCTTCTTCTCCAATTTCCAAGTGTTTGTAAGCAGTGTCCGGTCCCATAAATGTTTGGACCTCTTGGCTTCTGTGCCCAATAAGGGCTATCTCCCACGCGTCGAACGAATACGAGGCACAAGGGCGTTTTTACATTCGCCCCCTAGCCAGATAAATAAATTGTCTATTAAAGGAACGGGGATTCTTAGATCCGATCCATACCATCCTCCCCCAGCAAGAATCCATCAGAGCGGGTTTCAGAAAGATCCATTCCAGCATGGCCGACCTCCACAGCTCCTCCTCCCGCCCCCGTAGCCCTAAGCCCGGTGATTGGGAGAGGTGTTCAGTCCCGCACAGTCGATTAGTCGAACTACAGACCAAGGGATTTCTCCCTCCGGCGTATATGGTGCCCGTTCGAGCCGGGCTTGCCACCTACAATGGCGGGGAGCAAGTGGAGAGCTTTCCCTGTCCCTCCGTGGGGGAATGGGTTTGCCTTGTTCCTTATTTACTAAGGGGACTCGAATTTCCAATTCATCCGATTCTCCGCGGGCTCCTGGAGTTCTAGGGCCTCCAATTACACAATCTCACCCCTGCCTCCATTCTACATATCGCCGACTATGTTGCTCTCTGCAAGTTGTTCCTGGGCTGCGAGGCTCACTTCGAGCTATGGAAAAGGCTATTCTGCCCCGTCCCTCGCACATAGAGGGAATCACTTTATCAAGTGGGCGGAGCCGAAATATGGCACATCACCGATACCGGATACCTGTCCGGTACCCCGAAGAAGCCACCCGAATACTGGCCTTCAGAATGGTTTTATATGGAGGACGTTCCCCTTCTGGACCCTGTTCGGCGGGGTCTTCCTGAGTTCAGCAATGCTCCTCTGAAGAAGCGCCGAAGTTGGCACCCATGGAGCCCCCAGGCGGAAGACAACAAGGAAGTCCTCTATCTGATGAACCAAATCAAAGCACTGGCTCAATCAGGATTGACAATAATCGAAGTGATGTCGATTTGCATAATGCGGGAGTGCAGCCACTTCAACACCATGGGCACCCCTTGTGGTGTTATAACGTGGCGGATGACGCCACCCGCTGTGGGCGTAAGGGTGCGGACAATGCTGCCGCTCTAGCGAAAATTCTGTCCAAACTGTTCAAGGGTGAGGAAGAGGAGTTCACCCGCATCAAGCCACGGGAGGGATTCTCCATGTACAATCCTCCAAGTTGGGTAAGTTATATTTCCCTGCTCCCGTTTTTCCCGCATTCTTTGTCGTAAGTATTCACCTTGCCACTTTCCGGCAGGAACTGCGAAAAGACATAAAGGAGGTCAGTAGCCCTTCTCCACAACCAAAGGACCCTGACCGGGCCCTCGACTCTGGACTTGAAGAAGATTCAGTTATCTCCGTGGAGCTGATAGAGCGGCAGTTCTATCAGTTAAGCTGCAACAATGCCATGGTGGCCATTATGGCCGACTATCCCGGACTGCTCCCTGCATCGCAAGTAAGAAAAACCAAAAAAATCCTAACTCCAAAAACTAGGATCCCCTCTTAAACACTTCACCCACCATATACACATGGCATTTTTTACAGGGAAGGCATTCGGGACGCCCTGTCGAACGTGCAGCAACTCGCCAACCAGAGGCGCCGAGGCCGGGTAGGCCAAAAAGGAAGGCGGTTAGGACGGAGACGCCGGCGCAAAGGTATAAAAACCCCGCTCCTTGGTTGTCATCTTTCTCAAAATGTAATGACACCCGTGTTGCTTTAATAGAAAAAACGCTCGCCGGAATATGTCCGGCGATGTTGCCGATCACGCCTCCACCAGTTAGGAGCCAGGACCGTACATAGAGGCGGAAGCCGATATGGGGCAGGTGCCGGATAATCCCCCTACAGAGGACGCGGGTAGATTATCCGCTACTAACTCAGAAGTGGAAAGCGCCATGAATCATAGGCGCCATCGGGCCGTACTCCGTGATGCTTGTTTCTCACCAGAGGCATTTGATGCCTTCAATTCTGGAGAGGCGTACCTCCGTGCCACTCAAGATGGTCTAGCCAGAGCCACAGATCAGTATGTAAAGGATGTACGGGTGAGTGAATCTGGTGATTTATATGTATCAGTAGCCCCTGAGACTTGAAACAGTTAGCAGGACTGATTTAAGGATCATCTTTATTGTGCAGGTTCTTACAGAGAAGAATACTAGGTTGTCCCAGGAGCTGGAGGAATGCAAGACCCAACTTTGGGCCGCTGTTGCCGCATTGCAGGAACAGAAAAAGCCTCCCGCTGGTAACATTTACTTTAAAGAATGATGGTTACCATATAGTGTGCGGCGTGGCTGCAGATCTAACAACAGATGTTGCAGGTGAATCCGGAGAGAATCCGGAGGTCCAACATGTTATGCGACAGCTAGAGGCTGGAAAACGCGTGCTGACTGAAGTTAGGTGGGAGAAAAAAATCTCCAAGATGCCAATATTAAGCTGAGCATGGAACTAAAAGACGTTCGGGGCCAGCTTGCAGACTCCGAGAAGGAGAATAAGTGGCTTCGGCGCGGCATTTTCAGTAAGTGCTTGAATGAATCCTTTTAAAGGATTTCGGCGAAGAAGTCGACTAACAGCGTTATGTCTGTAGGTATGCTGATGGGTCATCCCGCGGAGGAAATTCCCGGGTCTGCGGGTGATCTTCTGTCCGAGCTGTCACATCTGCACGAACAAGTTCGGCAGGTGATGCAGGGTGTTGCCCAAGCCTTGTGGCCGTCCGTCTCCCTGTCAGAGGGCGTTGACGAGCTTGCGGAGAAGCTCAAGGGAGCACGGCCGCGCTTCTGATTATGGAAGATATCAGCCTGCCGACAGGGTGCCAGAGAAGCCTGGGCCATGGTGAAGACGCGGTATACCAAGGCAGACCCAAATCACATGGTCGAGGTCGGACATGTGGGGCCCGACGGAAAATAGATCCCCGTTAGCTTAGTTTATGGGCAAGTAGAATTAGCCGCAAAGTATTCTCAACAGGATTGTAAGCTAGACCGCCTGTTGGATGGTATAGAAGAGGAATTTAGTCAGTCTGCATGACTATGTAATTAAAGTGACATGTATAATGCCTTCTAGCCGGATTGTAGATCATTTGTCGTTGCGGACCTTTTCGCTTCAACCTCCGAGCCCAATAGTCCAGAGTGTATCCAAATACCCGCTCAGTTATATAAGAACCAGGGTATGCGTGGAGACCAGGCGTAGGGGTCATTAGTGCTTTATCAGACAAGTGCCCAACTAGTTATGTTATATTACATGGGTAGTAAGAAACATCTTCCAGGGAGAATAGTTCCGTTAAGGGTTCCTTTCCCTGGGTAAGCATGCCCTAAAGTGCATGTCCGTACTGCGATAGGAAATGTAGGAAAAACATCTGGGGGCAGATATGGACAATAAAATAAAAATCATCTTTTGTTCACCGACCGAATATTCCCTTAAGAACGCTAGCTTTAGGCTTCACCCAGTCTGAGGTACACATCCGGCTGACCCGGCAGTAACAATCGCAGAGGTGCTCCCCTTATGCCCTAGCCGAATTAACGGGAACGTAGGGCATAAATACAAGAGCCAGGCAACCCAGCTTGGCCAAAACTTAAGTCATATCGATGCATATAATGGTGAAAAAAGGGTACATGCGGAAGTATAACACATGTGTGGGGCATGAGGCCCAGATAAATAATTTAAGCTTCTGTGAAAGAAGCCCCCAGGTATGAAGAGTGCGGCTAGCACATCTGTAATGTGCAAGCGAGGCACAAGGTGACCCTTGAAGGCCTAGAGAAATAATAAAAGAAAGAAATGAAGAGAACAAGACGGATAATGTATATGCAGAAAATGGACAAAGGGAGGGGACTAACATAGAGTCCGGCGCTAGGCGTAGAATCTTCGGAGCCTGGCCGCATTCCATGGGTTCGGCTCGAGTCGACTAGTCGATGCATCCCGCAGTCGGTACGCTCCACCGGTCAGAACTTGGTCTATAATGAAGGGACCTTCCCATTTGGGCTCAAGCTTGTTCTTTTTCTTATCCAGCAGGCGTAGAACTAGTTCACCAACGTTATAAGTTTTGGCCCATACTTCTCTGCTTTCGTATCTGCGAGCCTGTTGCTGATAAAATGCGGAACGGGCTTTGGCTAAGTCGCACTCCTCCTCCAGGGTGTCCATACTGTCCTGCCGATCGAGCTCGGCTTCTGTTTCTTCATACATGCGTACTCGAGGTGAGTCATGAATTATGTCACATGGCAAGACTACCTCTGCGCCGTACACCATAAAGAAGGGTGTATATCCGGTACTACGATTCAGCGTGGTCCGCAACCCCAGAGTACGGAGTCGAGCTCCTCTACCCAGTGCGTGTTAGACTCTGTTAAGGAGCGCACTAATCTGTGTTTGATGCCGCTCATTATAAGACCGTTTGCTCGCTCGACTTGACCGTTGGTTTGTGGGTGATAGACTGAAGCATAATCGAGCTTGCTGCCCATTTTGCTGCACCAGAGTTTTACCTTGTTGGTCGTGAAGTTCGTGCCATTATCAGTGATGATGCTGTGGGGGACGCCATAACGGTGTACAACCCCGGATATGAAGTCTATCACCGGTCCGGATTCGGCTGTTTTAACAGGTTTGGCCTCTATCCATTTGGTGAATTTATCCACCATGACCAATAAGTATTTTTTCTTGTGGGTTGCCCCTTTAAGGGGTCCAACCATGTCAAGCCCCCAGACCGCAAAGGGCCATGTAATGGGGATTGTTTGGAGGGCGGTGGGTGGCATGTGGCTTTGATTTGCAAAGAGCTAGCAACCGGCGCAGCGTTGGACCAAGTCCTGTGCATCTGCCCGGGCCGTTGGCCAATAGAATCCTGTACGGAAGGCCATGCATACAAGAGCCCGGGCTGCGGCGTGATGACCGCCAAGTCCGGCGTGAATTTCTACCAAAAGATTCCGCCCTTCCTCTTCGGAGATGCACCTTTGAAGGACTCCGGTAGTACTTTGTTTGTACAATTCTCCCTCATGGACCCTGTAGGCCTTGGATCGCCGCACTATGTAGTGTGCCTCATTTTGGTCCTCCGTAAGTTCCTGTCTAGTTAGGTAGGCCAGGAATGGTTCTGTCCACGGGGCAACAATGGCCATTATTTTGTGGGCTGAAGGTGTTATTTCGGTGGCAGAGCCTCCAATGTGTTAGAGAGTTCGGTATCGGGTATTTTGGCCGGGTCCGGACTGTTGTTACCGGTGTGCCCTTCCCATACTATGGATGGCTTGAACAGCCTTTCCAGAAATATGTTGGGGGGGACCGCATCACGTTTTGCACCGATGCGGGCGAGGATATCCGCCGCCTGATTGTTTTCCGGAGCCACATGGTGAAATTCGAGCCCCTCAAACCTAGCTGACATTTTTAGGACGGCGTTTCCATAGGCCGCCATTTTCGGATCCTTAGCATCAAAGTCTCCATTTATTTGGGATATTGTGAGGTTTGAATCCCCACGCACCTCCAGGCGTTGAATGCCCATGGAGACTGCCATCCGAAGACCATGAAACAGAGCTTTGTATTCGGCTGCGTTGTTGGAGTCTGTATACAATATTTGCAATACGCACTGAACGGTATCTCCGGTTGGGGATGTCAGGACGACGCTAGCCCCTAGACCATCCAGCATTTTAGAACCGTCGAAGTGCACGATCCAATTGGAGTATGCGTCGTACTCTTTAGGGAGTTCGGCCTCCATCCATTCGGCGACGAAGTCGGCCAATACTTGCGACTTAATGGCTCGTCGAGGTTTGTATGTTATGTCGAACGGGAGGAGCTCAATGGCCCATTTGGCAATCCGGCCCGTTGCATCGCAGTTGTTTATAATATCATTAAGTGGCACTTCCGAGGCTACTGTAATCGAACACTCTTGAAAGTAGTGTCGCAGCTTCCGCGATGCCATGAATACCGCATATGCTATCTTTTGGTAATGCGGGTACCGTGATTTGCATGGAGTGAGGACAGTGGATACATAGTATACCGGCTTTTGAAGAGGGAATTTATGTCCGTCCGCTTCTCGTTCGACAATGAGCACCGCACTTACAACTTGATGAGTTGCCGCAATGTACAACAGTATTGGTTCACCGATATTTGGCGCAGCTAGGATTGGGTTGTTTGCCAAGATGGCCTTTATTTCTTCCAATCCAGCTGTGGCCGCGTCCGTCCACTCGAAGTGTTAGGTGCACCGAAGGAGGCGATAAAGGGGTAAAGCTTTTTCTCCTAAGCGGGAGATAAAGCGGCTTAGAGCCGCCACGCATCCAGTTAACTTCTGGATTTGTTTGAGGTCTGTTGGGGTAGCCAACTGTGACAAAGCTTGGATTTTGGCCGGATTAGCTTCAATACCTCTACTGGAGACAATGAAACCCAGGAGCTTTCCGGCTGGTACGCCGAAAACGCATTTTTCTGGATTGAGCTTGATGTCGTATGTTTGGAGGTTGTCGAATGTGAGCCTTAAGTCGTCTATCAAAGAGTCGACGTGTTTGGTTTTGACGACCACATCGTCTATGTATGCCTCTATTGTTTTGCCGATTTGTTTCTCCAGACATGTCTGAATCATGCGTTGATATGTTGCGCCGGTGTTTTTGAGCCCAAAAGGCATTGTGTTAAAACAGAAGGGACCGTATGGTGTGATGAATGCCGTTGCGGCTTGGTCGGACTCCGCCATCTTGATTTGGTGGTAACCGGAGTATGCGTCGAGGAAACACAATGACTCGTGTCCTGCGGTAGCATCAATGATTTGATCGATGCGTGGGAGGGGGAAGGGATCCTTTGGGCAAGCTTTATTGAGGTCTTTGAAATCGACACAAAGTCGCCAGGATTAGTCCTTCTTTGGTACCATCACCAGGTTTGCTAGCCAGTCCGGGTGTTTTATTTCTCTGATGAATCCGGCCTCCAATAACTTGGCTAGTTCCTCTCCCATGGCCTGTCTCTTAGGTTCGGAGAAACGCCGAAGAGCTTGCTTGACCGGCTTGAATCCCTTTAGGATATTGAGGCTATGCTCGGCCAGCCTGCGTGGATTCCTGGCATGTCTGAGGGATGCCAGGGGAATATGTCCCAGTTCTCGCGCAGGAACTCTCGTGGTGCGGCGTCCACAGCGGGGTTTAACGGTGCCCCGATGGAGGCTGTTTTTGTGGGGTCCGTTGGGTGGACTTGGAATTTGAATATTTCATCTGCTGGTTTAAAAGAGGTGGACTTGGATCTCTTGTCAAGTATCACGTCGTCCCTGTCCATTGTGGAGCGTAGCATGGTTAATTCCTCGGCCGAGAGGGCTTCGGTAATGCCTCGAGGGCCAGTGCGGCTGTTTTGTATTCGGTGTAGAGTGTTGTGTTCGGATCACTAGTGAGAGTGATGATTCCGTTGGGCCTGGGCATTTTGAGCTGCATGTACCCGTAATGGGGTACGGCTTGGAAGATTGTGAATGCCTCCCGTCCTAAAAGAGTGTGATAACCACTACTGAATGGGGCCACTTGGAATGTAATTTCTTCGGACCTGTAATTATCCGGCGTGCCAAATACCACATCTAGAGTGATTTTCCCAGCACAGCGTGCTTCCCGACTGGGGATGATTCCTCTAAAGGTTGTGCTACTTTTCTCAATGCGGTTCCAGTCTATTTCCATCTTTTGAAGAGTTTCCTCATTTATGAGGTTTAATCCGCTACCGCCGTCCATGAGTACTTTGGTGAGTCGAAAGCCGTCCATGATTGGACTGAGGACCAGTGTGGCTGGTGCTCGGGCTGTTTGGAATTTAGGTTCATCACTGGCATTGAAGGTAATAGCCGTGTCACTCCATGGATTTATTGCTGCTGCGTGGCAGATTTCGGCCATGCTGCGGAGTGTTCGCTTGCGCCTATTATATGACAAGAAGGTCTCAAACACTGTTAACACCGTATTGTTATCCACGGGATGGTGCTCTGTGGTATTTGGGATAAGAAGATCATCACCACTTTTGGCCACCTGCCGGAGTATCCAACATGCTCTAAGGCTGTGCGATGGTATTATATCCGCTGTACTATGAATTTTGCAGGGTCCGTTGAGCCATCCCTCCAGTACAGTTCCATGCCCAGTAGAGGGTTTTTGCTTTTTGGTAATTGGCACGGGTGTATTGTGGTAATGCACCCTTTTATTTTGGACTGGGTTTGTATTCAGGGCCGGATTATCCCAAAAGTTTGTTTCGGTTTTCCAGGCACTTTCCATCGCACAGTACTTTCGTACGATGGACGCCAAGTCAGCGAAGCGTGTTATCTCACGGAGATTTATGGCGTTAAGGATTCCCTTGTCCGTGCAATTATTGCAGAAAATAGGATTGCGTCTTCCTCGCGACAGTCCTTAACCTTGTTCATCGCAAGGAGGAATCTGGCCCAATAGTGATGTACTGTTTCCTGGGTCTCTTGCCTGATGTGGGAAACATCTCTTCTGTTTGGGTGGGTGGGTGGAATTGAATCCAAACCCCTACCCGATCTGGGATCCAGGGGCCGAGGAGTTT
This sequence comes from Triticum dicoccoides, assembly GCF_002162155.2. Taxonomy (NCBI): domain Eukaryota; kingdom Viridiplantae; phylum Streptophyta; class Magnoliopsida; order Poales; family Poaceae; genus Triticum; species Triticum dicoccoides. The sequence goes on from NC_041382.1 coordinate 434,994,938, forward strand.
CCAATTTTGGAAGTTCTGGTTCCGGGATGTTACCCGATAATCCTGGCCTGCTGCCTGACTCTAAGTTCAGGGATTGGATGTTGTCCTCCCGCGAACGGGCGTCCGGCTCGGAGAGCTCGGGGATCTGGACATAATTGGTCCTTAAGATAGAGGAAAGGTCGCCGCATTGTTCTTCCACCACTGCAATATGATGGGTGACCGGTGGAGAGTTAATCTCCCTTTGATCGGGTTTAAGCCCAATCCGATCATAGTCTGTAGCGACTCCCAAGGCGGCGATGTGATCCAAGAGCTTGTTTAAGGAGGCGAGCTCCATTGGATCCATCTGTTCGACGAGTGCCGATCTGACGTGGAGGTTGTTTTCGATGACCCGAGAAGTCATCATCGGCGCGGCGGCCGAACAGGCAGTCATGATGAAACCGCCTAGCCGAAGAGTTTGGCCGACAGCCAAAGCTCCTCCAGTAGTAGTACCGTCTCTAAAGACGAGACGAGACATCCTTCCTTCTGGCGACGGCATAGAGGAACTCTCAATGAAAGCACCAATGTCAGTGTCAAAACCGGCGGATCTCGGGTAGGGGGTCCCGAACTGTGCGTCTAAGGCGGATGGTAACAGGAGGCAGGGAACACGATGTTTTACCCAGGTTCGGGCCCTCTTGATGGAGGTAAAACCCTACGTCCTGCTTGATTAATATTGATGATATGGGTAGTACAAGAGTAGATCTACCATGAGATCAGAGAGGCTAAACCCTAGAAGCTAGCCTATGTTATGATTGTATGTTGTCCTACAGACTAAAACCCTCCGGTTTATATAGACACCGGAGGGGGCTAGGGTTACACAAGGTCGGTTACAAAGGAGGAGATATACATATCCGTATTGTATAGATTGCCTTCCACGCCAAGTAGAGTCCCATCCGGACACGAGACGAAGTCTTCAATCTTGTATCTTCATAGTCCAACAGTCCGACCAAGGGATATAGTCCGGCTGTCCGGAGACCCCCTAATCCAGGACTCCCTTAGTGATCATTAGACAATTGCTGGTAAAAATGGTTTAAATTGATGATTTGGCCCTCCTCGTAAAGGATTAGCAATGCTTGTCCCCCTAGCTCATGGGACATTTTTCATGGCTCCGCCACTGCGTGCAACAGCGCACGTCCTCGCCCCCTCTCTCTAAATATCGATCTCGTAGTTGTGCACTCCTTCATAGTCTCCCTCCACTCGGCCCCTCGCACAATCTTCTAGCCCCCACCGGATTTTGCCACATGTACAATCTAGCAGACTCCATGGTTGAACTTAAGCATAATGCACAAATCTCAAAACAACAATGGTTCTCCTTTGTTCTAGAATCTTCCGAATCATAACTACCCAAACTTTTTTTCTAGTTGAATTGCCATTATTTGTTTTTACTTTATGCTTTACCACGCACAATTCCATGAATCATAAAATAGATTAAGGGCTTCTTTGATTCAAAGGATTCTCGAAGGAATTTTGGAGGATTCTAATCCTTAGGGATTTTTCTGATCTTGGTTGTTTAGTTCGTAGGATTGTAAACCATAGGAATTTTTCCATATGATTCATTTGCACTAGATTTCATAGGAAACATCCCATCCACTCAAACCTCTTTGAAAGAATTCTACGTTTTTTCTGTGCACAATCAAACACTCGTACCATCCTGTAGGATTCAAGAGGACATTCCACTCTAATCCAATGTTCTTCATATTCCCGCGTTTTGGAAATCCTACGAATCAAAGAGGCCCTAGTTTTTAATAAAAACTAATTGATTTTGAATGAGATGAACTATAAGAATTAAACGAAGGTCTACATCAGGCATATATGACTCAGAGCTTACATGCTACAGTGTGGTATTTATTCGTAATTTGGTTGCAAAATCTGTCGCGTGCAATGCACGTGTACCTTACTAGTACTCCGAGTATGTGCAAAACACAATGGCACGGTACACAGTGTCTCTCTTACAGTTCATGAAGCCACGTGGCACATGTGGAGGCATTGTCGCGACATCCTTGTGTGGATTGATCACAGTGACGTGCTGCTGGTTCCAGAAGAATGTACTCGTCCTCCCTGAGCCGCACTAGTGGTACATGCACGAAGCGAAGATATGCACGCACGCCACAGACGCACTCATTCCCTTGCATGCACACGCGGGTACATGGGCGGATGCAATTTTGTACCAAGATCCACCCCATGTGATAATTTGATGTGTGTAGAGTTGTTCACTTCATTGATTGTCAATTAATACAACGCATGCAAATTGAGTGGACGTGAGGGCGGAAGGAAGACATTACTACTCCACTGTGCGCATGTGAGTAGTTAAATCATGGGTTGCTGGTAGTACTTCCATTGGTCTCCTTCGTATTTTGTGTGTGCGTCTTCCTTCTTTTTTGGGGGTGATAATCCTCCTTCTTCTTTTGCTCCTGTGTTTCTTATTTTGCTTCGGGTGTTTGGCCGCACGTGTCACCTTCTCTGCGAGGCATGAATAGAACAATGCTAAAAATGAGATGACTAGCAAATTAGATCATTCTTTATCGCCAATAGAACAATGCCTCTTGCTAGTAATATATAATAAGAGTAGAGAGTAGAGGATATGGAACTGGGCTGCCGTGTTTCGAGGTCCTCCGTCATACTCCAGTGGAAAACTTGAGTATACCGCACGGTTCTTTGCTCCTCCTCAGTTCATCGGCAGATTTATACGAGCAGTCAAATCACAAGGCCCCACCTTCCAGCAGTAATGAGCCGTCAAATCACAAAGGCCCTCGCCTCTCATGAAAAGGACCAAGCTAGACTACCCCGCCCTCTAGCCTTTTAAAAAATGTATACATTTGTATAGTAGTAGTATCGACGGATAGCGCCATGGAGCAAAACTAACAAGATGTAATTAAAGAAAAAAGGTGGTACATATAGAGAGCGCTCGTCGCCAAATTATGCATATACTATATGACACTACCCACTATGAAGGTACTAGTAACATAGACTAGTAACTGGTCTATGTTACTCTCCACTATGACCAGCCAAAGTCGAGGCGCGGATACCAATGAGGGCCTGGTTGTGTCTTTACTTGGACAACTCACCCGACTGCATGCACACCAGGCAGACGAAGCTCGTGTCGTGTTGGTGCCGTGTGTGGCCCACACATTAACCAAAACCTCGCGCCTCCATCTTAGCCTCCGCGTTTAAAACATCTCAATCTCAAGGCCAAGGAGAAACGTGAAACCTATGATAGAGACAATCGGATGGTTGAGAATACTACAATTCGTAGCTACAGATGCGTGTGTGAGAGAGGACGAGTGCGTGCGTGTGTCTGAGAGAGTACAACTGTATGTGGGTGGCATCAACCTAGGGAGCAGTGATGGTGCGTGCAAGAAGTCCCGAGAGATAGGTGTAATGCGTCTGAAAAAAATACTAGTCTATAGCTCGCCACGAGGCTATTCCTGTCGAACACCAAGCGTAAGATATGTATCCGACGGTGCTAGTTTTTGCACGTACACATCAGTAGAAAAAGAACTAGTACCATGGCATATGCTACACCAGGGCCGAGAAAACGTGCCGACGTTACGCCATTCGGGAATAGTGCCGCACTTTGAAACTAGAACCATCAATAAATTTTGAGCGCATCTCGTCACATTCCAAATTACTACTACTACCACGCTATATTTAATTGTAAACCTGTTCACACTGATCACAACCTAAACAGTTTCCCACTTAGGAGCATATTAGTAGTACTCCTACTCGGATATAAATACTACTATGCTAAGATGACTGCACATTCCTCCTCAACTCCTCATCCACAAAAAACAATCAAGTCAATCAAGCCATAGCCAGCGTGAGTTTTGGCTCAAGAGATTTCCACCAGGGAGAGGTGAGCATGGAAGAGGAAGCACGAGAGATGCCCCGCCTCGCCGCAAAAGCAGGCGACATGTCCAGCAGCGCAGCAGTAGCAGCACAGAGGCCCCGCATGCCGCCGAAGTAGCACGGAGGTCCTGCCGCGCCGTTGATACGTCTCCAACGTATCTATAATTTTTTATTGTTCCATGCTATATTACATTCTGTTTTGGATAGGTGTAGAAATCAAAGCTTTCTTAAGTATTTCAAATGCTTCTACACAATCATCATCAAAGGCAAAAGGAACATCTTTTTGGAAAAGATTAGTCAGAGGCCTAGAAATTTTAGAGTCCTTGATGAACCTCCTATAAAAACCGGCATGACCAAGGAAACTTCTTATACCTTTAATGTCCTTAGGACACGACATCTTTTCAATAGCATCAACCTTAGCTTTATCAACTTCAATACCTCTTTCAGAAATTTTATGCCCCAAGACAATACCTTCATTAACCATAAAGTGACACTTCTCCCAATTCAAGACAAGATTAGTTTCTTCACATCTCTGCAAAACTCGATCAAGGTTGCTTAACTCGATCAAGGTTGCTTAAGCAATCATCAAAAGAAGTTCTATATACAGAAAAATCATCCATGAATACCTCAACAATATTTTCACAAAAGTCAGAGAATATAGCAGTCATACATCTTTGAAAGGTAGCAGGTGCATTGCATAAACCAAAAGGCATACGTCTATAAGCAAAGGTACCGAAAGGGCAAGTAAAAGTTGTCTTTTCTTGATCCTCTTTTGACACAGGTATTTGAGAGGAACCATAATAACCATCTAGAAAGCAAAAATGTGTATGTTTCGATAATCTTTCTAGAATTTGATCAATAAAAGGTAAAGGGTAATGATCCTTTTTAGTAGCTTTATTTAATTTGCGGAAATCAATTACCACTCTATAACCTGTAACAATTCTTGTGGGATCAGTTCATCTTTATCATTAGGAAGAACAGTAATACCTCCCTTCTTAGGGACACAATGGACAGGACTTACCCACTGACTATCAGCAACGGGATAAATTATACCTGCCTCCAGAAGCTTTAGTATTTCTTTTCTTACCACTTCTTTCATCTTAGGATTTAACCGTTGTTGGTGACAACAACTGGTTTAGCATCCTTTTCCAATTTTATTTTGTGCTGGCATAGAGTGGGACTAATTCCCTTAAGATCATCAAGAGTATATCCAATAGCAGCACGGTGCTTCTTCAGAGTTTTCAATAATTTCTTTTCTTCATGCTTTGAAAGGTTAGCACTAATAATAACAGGATATATCTATTTCTCATCAAGATAAGCATATTTAAGAGTATTAGGTAAAGGTTTAAGCTCAAACACGGAATCACCCTTGGGTGGGGGAGGATTCCCTAGAATTTCAACAGGCAAGTTGTGTATCAAAATAGGTCCCTGTTTAAAGAATAGTTCATCTATTTCCCTTCTTTCATTCATAAACATATCATTTTCATGGTCTAGCAAATATTGTTCTAAAGGATCACTAGGAGGCATGGAAATAGAAGCAAGACCAATAATTTCATCTTTACTAGGCAATTCTTTATCACGGGGTTGTCTACAAAATTTAGCAAAATTAAACTCACGAGACATATCCCCCAAACCAATAGTAACAACATCCTTTTTGCAATCAATCCTAGCATTAACAGTATTCAAGAAGGGTCTACCAAATATAATGGGACAAAAGTCATCTTGTGGGGAAACAAGAACAAGAAAATCAGCAGGATATTTAACTTTCCCACACAAGACTTCAACATCTCTAACAATCCCAACTGGTGAAATAGTATCTCTATTGGCCAGCTTAATTGTAACATCAATTTCCTCTATCTCAGCAGGTGCAATATCATGCATAATTTGTTTATATAAGGAATGAGGTATTGCACTTGCACTAGCACCCATATCACATAAGCCATGATAGCAATGATCTCCTATTTTATCAGAAATAACAGGCATGCCTACAACAGGTCTATGTTTATTTTTAGTATCGGGTCTAGCAATTCTAGCTGCTTCATCATAGAAGTAAATAACATGCCCATCAATATTATCGGCCAAGAGATCTTTAACGATAGCAACACTAGGTTCAACTTTAATTTGCTCAGAGGGTGTAGGTGTTCTAGTATTACTTTTACGAACTACCGTTGAAGCTTTAGCATGGTCCTTTATTCTAACAGGGAAAGGTGGTTTCTCAATATAAGCTGTAGGAACAACATGATCAACATTATAAGTGTCTTTTCTTCAACTTTAATAGGTGCAACTACTTTTACTTCAATGGGAGGATTATATTTAAACCATTTCTCCTTAGGAAGATCAACATGAGTAGCAAAGGATTCACAGAAAGAAGCTACTATCTCAAAGTCAAGTCCATATTTAGTGCTAAATTCACGAAAGGCATCGATATCCATAAAAGATTTAACACAATCAAACTTTGGGGCTATACCTGACTCATTACCTTCGTTGAGATCCCAATCTTCAGAGTTGCGTTTAATTCTTTCCAATTAATCCCATTGGAATTCAATAGTCTTCATCATAAAAGAACCAATACAAGATGTATCGAGCATGGAGTGATTATTGAGAGAAAGCCGAGCATAAAAAAATTGAATAATAATTTCTCTTGAGATCTCATGATTGGGGCATGAATATAACACTGACTTAAGCCTCCCCCAAGCTTGAGCGATGCTTTCTCCTTCACGAGGCCAAAAATTATATATATATAATTACGATCACGATGAACAAGATGCATAGGATAAAACTTCTGATGAAATTCCAATTTTAATCGGTTGTAGTTCCATGATCCCATATCATCACATAGCCTAAACCATGTCAATGCCTTTAGCTTAAAATATAAAGGGAAGACCTTCTTCTAGATAACATCCTTGGGCATACCTGCAAGCTTAAATAATCCACAAACTTCATCCACATAGATTAGGTGCAAATCGGGATGTAATGTTCCATCACCTGTGAAAGGATTAGCTAGCAGTTTCTCTATCATACCCGAAGGAATATCAAAGTAAAAATTTTCAATAGGTTCAGTAGGTTGAGGACCAACCCTTTGCTCTACTAGTAGGGGTGAAGATACCCCGAACAAGCCCCTCAAAGGATTAAGTTCCATAGTAACAAGTGACAGTAAATTTCAGCACACTATATAAATTTTTACTTACCAAATTCCACCTACCAAAGGCGCTTCACTCCCCAGCAACGGCGCCAGAAAAGAGTCTTGATGACCCACTAGTATAGGGGATCTATCATAGTCCTTTCGATAAGTAAGAGTGTCGAACCCAACGAGGAGCAGAAGGAAATGTTAAGCAGTTTTCAGTAAGGTATTCTCTGTAAGCACTGAAATTATCAGTAACAGATAGTTATGTGATAAGGTAATTTGTAACAGGTAACAAGTAATAAAAGTAAATAAGGTGCAGGAAGATGTCCCAATCCTTTTTGTAGCAAACGACAAACCTGGACAAACTCGTATATAAAGGAAAGCGCTCCCGAGGACACATGGGAATTATCGTCAAGCTAGTTTTCATCATGTTCATATGATTCGCGTTCGGTACTTTGATAATTTGATATGTGGGTGGACCGGTGCTTGGGTACTGCCCTTGCTTGGAAAAGCATCCCACTTATGATTAACCCCTATTGCAAGCATCCTCAACTACAAAAGAAGTATTAAGGTAAACCTAACCATAGCATGAAACATATGAATCCAAATCAGCCCCTTACGAAGCAACTCATAAACTAGGGTTTAAGATTCTGTCACTCTAGCAACCCATCATCTACTTATTACTTCCCAATGCCTTCCCCTAGGCACAAACAATGGTGAAGTGTCATGTTGTCGACGTTCACATGACACCACTAGAGGAAAGACAACATACATGTCATCCAAATATCAAACGAATACCAAATTCACATGACTACTTATAGCAAGACTTCTCCCATGTCCTCAGGAACAAATGTAGCTACTCACAAATCATATTCATGTTCATAATCAGAGGGGTGTTAATATGCATAAAGGATCTGAACATATGATCTTCCACCGAATAAACCAACTAGCATCAACTACAAGGAGTAATCAACACTACTAGCAACCCACAGGTACCAATCTGAGGCTTTGGGACAAAGATTAGATACAAGAGATGAACTAGGGTTTGAGATGAGATGGTGCTGGTGAAGATGTTGATGGAGATTGACCCCCACCCAATGAGAGGATCGATGATGATGACGGTGGTGATGATTTCCCCCTCCCGGAGGGAAGTTTCCCCGGCAGAACAGCTCCGCCGGAGTCCTAGATTGGTTCCACCTCGTGGCGGCGGTTTTCTTCCCGTGAGCTCTCTTATTATTTTTTTCCAGGATGAAAGACTCCATATAGCCAAAGATGGGCATCAGAGGGCTGCCAGGGGGCCCACAAGGCAGGGGGCGCGCCCCCACCCTCGTGGATGGTGGGTGGCCCCCCTCTGGTACTTCTTTTGCCCAATATTTTATATATATTCTGAAACGTGCTCCCGTGAAATTGTAGGACTTTCGGAGATGTGCAGAATAGGTCTCTAATATTTGCTCCTCTTCCAGCCCAGAATTCCAGCTGTCGGCATTCTCCCTCCTTATGTAAACCTTGTAAAATAAGAGATAATAGGCATAAGTATTGTGACATAATGTGTAATAACAGCCCATAATGCAATAAATATCGATATAAAAACATGATGCAAAATGGACGTATCAGTGGTACGGCCCAACAGAGGCCCATTCAAATGAAAAGGCCGGCCCAGGTAAAGGCCCACCATGTTTTTTCAGACACTAGTTGATTGGCCCATTAACAGCCTGCCATGTTTTGGGCCAAATTGAGGCCCATAGCAGATCAGGTCCATTCACAGCCTGCCGTGTTTTGGGCCAAATTACGGCCCATATCAGATCAGGCCCATTAACAGGCCACTGTTCTTTTGGTCCCATTCTAAGACAGGTTTGTATTTCAGCCTGTTAAATGCCCGTTAACCAGTTCGGCCCGATAATAGTTTCGGCCTGTTAGCGGCCCGTGGTGCATCTGGGACATTGTCGGCCTGGTTTAACTTTAGGCGCCTTTAGCAGCCCATCCAGAAACTGGGCTATTTCTTGTCCGAAGTAACTTTAGGCGTCTTAACGGCCCATGATCTTCATGGATAAATTTCAGCCCAACAGGCCTATTGGCCTGTTAATGCCCCGTGGAACAGTTGGGCCTAATTACAACCTGCATTGAATTAGGCCTGCTTACAGCCCATCTAATAATGGCACGTGACACTTTTGGGACTATGGCCCGTGTTGATACCGGCCTGCTTAAAGCCCATAATTTTATTGGGCCAAACTGGCCCAAGATATATTTTGGCCTGTTAACTGCTCGTCCTATTTGGGCCAAACATGGGCCTTAGGCAGTTTCGGCCTGTATTGGCCCATAAATTTTTCGGCCCAAAGCTGGCCCAATCTAGGTTTTAGCCTGTTAAAAGCCCATGGTATTCTCTGGCCCAGCTGGCTAGAACTTTACTCGGCCTGTTAAAGGCGGGAAACTACTATAGGTTTAGACCTGCTAATGGCCCAAGATGATTATAGGCCCATGTTTTGGCCCATATAAGTAACGGGCTGGCCTGAAGACCGACAACACTGAGATCCACTGAACCTTCCGGCCTAAATTACAATATACCAACCAAAGAATAAACCTAGACTATACAATAAATAAATTACGACAAATTACATCCACTCGGAATCAAAGTTCGCTACCGGTGATAATAAAGCGCAACGTGACCACGGATTACATACACTGGGCATCAAAGGTCGCCACCAGTGCATATAAACGCGCCGACAAAAGAATATACAAAACTGAGAGCACTTTAGATGGCACAAGGCCTGGCGAGGGCGGGCCCCGCAAGCAGCAAAACAAGCTGATGAGACCTCAGTTGTGTCAATGATAGATGCTCCATCCCTAGCTGTATGGCACCATAGTGCGCAAGGCAGTCCTCTAACATCTTCCGTGCATCTTTGACTTCAAGTCGGAGCTGAGCTGAAGCAAGCCTTTCTGCTTTAAGTTGAGACTGAAGAAGTCGAACTAATTGAGGCAGCGACTGCACAGAGGTTGTCTCACACCTGCTGGTGAGTAGCTTCAACTCACTGTCTTCATCAAGACAGGACCTTGGGGTCATCTCGCTGTCCTCAATATGATTTGGCTGACTATCTTCCCTAAAGTTCTGCCTGGCATAAGAGGTACGACTTTGAAAGAGAAACAAGGAGACACGTAACAGGTTTCACAATTATATAAGCAAATAAATGGATTTGTTCTGCATAAGGAACATGTTTTTACAACTACAATTTAAAACTGGTAGTTGTTGCAAACATCCAATCATATGTAAATAGCAAAGTAAACGGCAGTGGAATTCCTATCCAACTCTATACTAGAACAAAGTTTGATGGCTTGAGAAGGATGAACTTACATTACATGTTAACACGGGCTGGACAAAGCCCGTCTCCATGTTGATGGAAGGATAATTCAATAAATTCCCCAAAGAAAATTCTTTATAAGCGTTGCCATTTTTCTACATTTTGCAAAAAGTAAATATAGATCAAATAATATTGGAAGAAACAGAGGATAATGAAGCTCAGGTACAGACTGATGATACATAATCAAATAGCAATTAATTAAGTACATGGTTACAAGGCAAAAGGTACTGACAAGAGGAATGCAGACATCAACGTGTGAAGTGGCACTGGCTTTATTCAACATTTTGGTAAGAGTAAATGTAGATATTATAATTTGGAGAAAGTGGAGGGCAGGGAAGATCAAATGCAGAGTAATGCTAGAAAATCAACTATCTCGCGATGCAAGTACAGTAATACCACCACCGTCCATTATTACTTGTCGCTCAAATGGATGTATCTAGCACTATTAAGTTCTAAATACATCCAATTGATCAACAATTATTTCGATACAGAGGGAGTACATGACAACAGGTACTTACATGAGCAATCCAAAACTTCATAACCATTGTGTTAATTCTACATTTATCTAAGAGTAAATATAGATCCTATAATTTCAAGCAAAGGGAGGATAAAGAAGCGAACATTTACAGTGATGCTACATAATCAAACGACAATGAGTGTAAGTATGCTGACAAAGGGCAAGAGGTACTGACAAGAACAATGCAGAGCCCAGTATTGTTGTGAGATCCTATGATCCTTTGAGCAAGGAGCTTCATCTGAAATTAGTTTTCATACAAGAGAGAAGGTAAGGCACATGCAGAAATTTAGGAGTTCAAATTTTGAATTGATATCATAGACAATACCTAATGCTGGGCTCTCAGCAGTTCTAATAGGGGTTTGGCTAGTGGAGTAGGGGTAGAGTGTGGTACAGTTGGGCCTGTGTTTTCTGTGGCTGCTGATCTATCTGATTTATCAGGTATCACTACCTTCTCCAAATACCTAGTTTGTACTCCTTTAGGATCCGCACTCACCCTCTTCCTTTTGGACATCTATTATGAAAGAAAAACATTTGACTGGAAAAACATAGTATGATGACACATGGAATAGGTACAGAAAATGGATAGGTATGGCATATACTCATATATGATGCTTAAACTAAGCAGATGGTGTAACAAAGTAGAAGTAATGCAAGAGGTCAGATGCAAAATATGTGCGACCAATACAACCTTGCAAAGTTAGAGCAAGCACCTTGATGGGTGAATAAGATAGGCCATCCTCCACCATGCCAAGTTTGTTAGCCAGTGGATTGTTCCACAATATTCCTCTCATGCGCCCATTCTCATATTCATTTTGATCATGTTTAGTAACCGACATGCATGAAAACATAAAAATAAGTGAGATTATCTTTGTAATGCAGAAGTGATTCTAATCCAATATGGCTTCCTTGTAAACCCTTTGTGCTATCTCTGCAATTCTTCTCAGAGATGACATGCATGTTGTAACTTGGTGTGTGCATTAATATAATGTGGCATACTACTCAAAATATGAGAGCTCCAGAAGTGATGATACTTCACAGATGACAGCTTCAACATATAGTAAAGAAGAACAAGTCGACCGGACCTGACAGATTCAAAATATACTAAGGGAGAACAACTCGACCTGACCAGTTAACCGCAAATGTATCTGCTACTCTTCCCAACAAGGAACATACTTATTAAAGAAGAGAAGATGATCATCTTGAAGAAGAGTAGAAGAGCAAGCAGATTGAAGATATTACAAATCTTTCTATACAATGTCGGTTGCCCACCCATGATGAACCAGAGCGCACAAAGAAATAGTATTCCTTTCGGTCTCTCCATATGTGGCTCACATGCATTTTGAAACAAAAGTAGGAACATTTAGCTGACCAATTAAACATCTCTCAGTTTTACTAATATCAGCATAATATCATATTTGAATTTGTACCACTAAGCTTGTTTAGCTCGATGGGTGGAGAAGTGCTATTACGACACGAACCACATAGGCTGATCGTAGTCATCATAAAATGGGGAAACTGTAAGCATGATGAGTATAGTGTTGACCATGGCAGTGGGATGGCAGATCTGAAGCTGCAAACCGCGCAAAGGGTAGTTAGGAACCGATGTTTGCTTTGAAATAACAACTAAGATTTGGTATGGACAAGAAAGTATAGTCAACAAGTGACAAAGAACTGCAATGCTACTGTCTCTCTATATGTGGCGATATGCATTTGGAAACTCAAGTAGGTCCTTTAGCTAACCAATTAAATGTGTCTATTAACCAATATCAGTATCATATCTGTAACATCCCAAATTCTTCAATTTGGAATGTTATGCATTAGATCATCTTTGCATATCATATTTTAATGCATTTTGGTTTGATCCTAGAAATTCAATTCAACTCAAGGACCCATGGAGAGAGTTGGGGATTTCATTATTTTCATATTTGAGTTTTCTCAAATTTTGAAAAGAGGAGCATTTAATTTTAATTATTTTCTCTTCGAATATTTCTTTTATAAAAAAATAAAAGAGAGACGATAAATGACTTCCTCAAAAGAAAGAAATATTGGAGATTTAATATTAAAAATCAAATAAGAATTTTATTCGGAGTTTTATCGCTATTTTATTTGAATTAGGAAAAATATGCGTTTTGAAAATTGCATTAGAGTCCCAAATAAATGTTCACCTTGTCCGGTAGATTTTTAGAGGACGGGGAAAATTTATTTCAGGATTTTTGGAGTCTGTTTGGTATTTCTTTTCTTTCTTTTTCTACGCGGAATTATTAAAAAAACGAACCGACTTCGGTCCGTAACCGACCAGGAATCCCAGCCGGCCCCCTCTTATAAGCCGCCGCCCGCGACCCCCAGCCCACCCGAGCCCACCCGGGCCTAACCCTAACCCTAAGCCGCCGCTGCCGGATCCGCCGCCACCGCCGACCACCGCCGCCCCGCCGGAGTCCCGCCGTCGCCCCGCCGCCCGTCGGACCCGCTGCCGCCTCGCCGGAGCCTTGCCGGAGGTAGCAACTATCGCCGCCGATTTTCTTCAGAAAACCGTATAGTTTTTTTAAAAAAAGAACCCGCGGTTTATTTTTCTATAGATCGGTTTTATTTTTTTCATTGGTTTATTTATTTAGCGAATGCCCGCTCGTTCGTTCATTTTAAGAAACGTTTTTCACCGTTTAGCTGCAGACAACGAACATTCGTTCGTTAGCCTGTTTGTCAGTTTTTCTTTTTCTCAGATTTTTCGCGATTATTTTCGATCGCGATTTCTGATCTGATTTTCGTTTTAGTTTATCTTTTCGCTCGTTTATCGGAGTCAGGAGACTCAAGCGCCTAGAGTTTCGTCTCGAAGCCCTCTTTCTGTTTAATCAACTTAAACAAGTTTTTGCTACTGTAAAATTTGACTTTAGTCCAGATTAGTAATCGAAGCTTGTTTGTTTCGCAGTTTGAGTTTTGTTGCTTCGTTCGATTTGATTCTTTTTGCAAACCGGAGTTCTTAAGTTGAACTTTCTAGTTAGATCTTCTTATTTGAGTTTTACCCGTGCTTCTTTGTTTGATTGCTTATTGTATGCTTGTTTGTTTGTTTGCGATAGAGTACCCGGAGTGCGAAGCGTGCTACTACGAGTCTCTAGGTTTCACGGATCATCAGCAAGGCATGTAACACTTTGATCATACCTCTTTACTACCCAATTTTATTGCATTAGATCAATCCTCAAACAATTGCATGATTAGGATCTGATTAATATGTGGGTTTTGGGAAGTAGATGAGGTTGTACCTACTGTCATGTTTATTACCAAACCTTTGGGAGTAACTTCTACGTTGCTTATATTGGTATGCTATGATCGTAGACGTGGTTTGGGTTTGAGTGTATTCATGAAAGATGTGAGTGTTGTTATCTAATGGTTAACTTAAGGTGGCAACTTTAATACACATCTGGGTGGATTGAGGCACCTAGGGAACCCAGTGTTGCCTGTATTTTTGGAAATCCCGGGGTACCGTGTGATTCTCCTATGGACTGCCACCCAGGCTCAAAGGGATCGTAAGATTATTCATGCTAGAAACTTCCATGTGCAGCCACATGCCATTATGGGCTCTGGCATAGTTGAGTAAGTTGTGGGAAACCTTTCCATGATGGGCTAGCAGATGTAGGGGATTGTAGGTGTACATGCCTATCTATTGGTTAAGGGGACCTCTTCGGAAAGACTGTGTCTCGGTCATCCGTTTCTCAAACATTATGTAGTGCGAGAAATCCAATGAAGGAGATCGAGTCTTGTGGGGAAAAGTGCACAAACCTCTACAGAGTGTACAAACTAATCATGGTTAGCCGTGTCCCCGGTTATGGACATCTTGCGTATCTAGTTCTTGGATTATCATGTGAATCTCATCACTCTTAATATAATTTGATTGGGTTTAATGATGATGCTTAATTGGGATTGAGTTGGGTGAACCTTCTCAATGTTTAACAACCACCACGATAGTTAAATAAAATTTATTCCTTTGTTGTAGGGAAAAATTGGCTTTCCGCAAAACATATTAACCATACAGCCTCCACCAGCTATATATGCATGTAGTGATAGCATTATTCTGTTCATTACTCTCTTGTGTTACATTGCCAGCATATTCCATGTGCTGACCCGTTTCAGGCTGCAACGTATCATGTTGCAGACTTTTCAGACGACGAGTAAGGAGCCGTAGGTCGTTGTCTTTCACTCAGTGATGCCGTTGGAGTTGATGGACTCACTTTATCTTCCAAGCCTTCCGCTGTTATCATATTAGACGGCCTTAAGCCATATTTATTGTAATAAGTTCTCTTTTGAGACATTCGTTGTAATAAATATGTGATTGCTACTCTGTTATAAATCCTCGAGTACTGTGCATGTCAGCATTACCGATCCAGGGATGACACTGATGCATAGAGATCAGACTGTTTGAGGTCTGGTCGCTACAAGATGGTATCAGAGCACACGCTGACTATAGGACACGACCACTAAGCTAAAGCCCTAGATCACTACTCTCTTCTCATTTATGACTCCTCTCCATTTTCTACTCTCTAGGATGGCGGATGCAAGGAACAAGTTTGCACAACCGGATGAAGACACACCTTTTGGACGCCACTTGAAGGAAGTCACCAGGTACCTGAACATCGGAATACCAAGCTTCACCGGGACTTACAATGCCACTTTACCAGAAGAGGAGCGTTGGATGATTCAAGATCAAATTCCAGGAAGGACATTTACACCAGTCACTGAGCCCATAGAGTTTTCCTTTGATGCACCAACCTGGAGTCTAGGAAAGAGTATGGCAGCCCACATCACCATGGGACGCATTGGAGAAGTTTACCACAAGGATCTCAAGGATACTATCTACCAGATTTGTGGGCGCCGAGATGAGCAATGGGAGATGATTAGCACCAGGAAGGATAGATCATTTGCCGCTTTCATCTAGGAGTTAAACCAGCACATACGTCGCCAGGAGAACCAGATGTGCACATGCATGATATATCTGAAGAAGGCAATGACAAGGATCACCGAGCTTGAAGAAGAACTCAAGGCAACTTGCGAAGATTATGAGGAGGAAATCATTGTACTAGTGCATAAGAATGACGACCTGACAAGGAAGCTAGGAGTCTTCATGGGAGACCCCGTTCCAGGCGGAGAAGATGACGATTCCACTTGCCCGGTGTAACACCCACGATGCGGCTATATCTCCCACGTGTCGGAGCACGACTTAGAGGCATAACTGCATGGTAGGCATGTCGCAAGAGGGGTAATCTTTACACATCCCATGTACTGAATAAGAAAGGGATAAAGAGTTGGCTTACAATCGCCACTTCACACAATACATAAATATAGCATACATCATCCAGAAAACAATCAAGGTCCGACTACGGAACCAAAATAAAGAAAGACAACCCCAAATGCTAGATCCACGATCGCCCCAACTGGGCTCCTCTACTGATCATCCAGAAAGGAAACATAGTAACGGCCCGAATCCTCGTCGAACTCCCACTTGAGTTCGGTAGCGTCCCCTGCACTGGCATCATCGGCACCTGCATCTGTTTTGGAAGTATCTGTGAGTCACGGGGACTCAGCAATCTCACACCCTTGCGATCAAGACTATTTAACCTTAAAGGTAGGAAAAAGGGATAGTGAGGTGGAGCTGCAGCAAGCACTAGCATATAAGGTGGCTAACTTACGCAAATGAGAGCGAGAAGAGAAGCAAAGCACGGTCGAGAAGCTAAAATGATCAAGAAGTGATCCTGAAGCTACTTACGTTCAAGCATAACACGAAACCGTATTCTCTTCCCGGACTCCGCCGAAAAGAGACCATCACGGCTACACACGCGGTTGATTCATTTTAATTAACTTAAGTTTCAAGTTCTCTACAACCGGATATTAACAAATTCCCATATGGCCATAACCGTGGGCACGGCTTTCGAAAGTTCAAAACCCTGCAGGGGTGTCCCAACTTAGCCCATCACAAGCTCTCACGGTCAATGAAGGATATTCCTTCTCCCAGGATGACCCGATCAGACTCGGAATCCCGGTTACAAGACATTTCGACAATGGTAAAACAAGACCAGCAAAGCCACCTGAATGTGCCGACAAATCCCGATAGGAGTTGCACATATCTTGTTCTCAGGGCACACTGGATAAGCAATCCGTACAGCTAAAACCAACCCTCAATTTTCCCCGAGGTGACACTACAAGGGGCTCTAGTTTGGAGCAACGCTGCAAGGTGTTTAAAATAAAGATGACCCTTGAGTCCGCGGAACCCAAGGGAAAAAGGCTTAGGTGGCAAATGGTAAAACCAAGGTTGGGCCTTGTTGGAGGAGTTTTATTCAAGGCGAACTGTCAAGGGGTTCCCATTATAACCCGACCGCGTAAGGAACGCAAAATCAAGGAACATAACATCGGTATGACGGAAACTAGGGCAGCAAGAGTGGAACAAAACACCAGGCATAAGGCCGAGCCTTCCACCCTTTACCAAGTATATAGATGCACTAAAGTAAACAAGATATAATAATGATATCCCAACAATATCCATGTTCCAACACGAAACAAACTCCATCTCCACCTGCAACTAGCAACACTATAAGAGGGGCTGAGTAAAGCAGTAACATAGCCAAACAACGGTTTGCTAGGAAAAGTGGGTTAGAGGCTTGGCATGGCAATATGGGAGGCATGATCTAGCAAGTGGCAGGCATCGCTGCATAGCAATAGAGCGAACAACTAGCAAGCAAAGATAGAAGTGATTTCGAGGGTATGGTCATCTTGCCTGCAAAGTTCTCCGAGTTGACGAAAGTTTGATCCTCGTAAGCAAACTCAATGGGTTCCTCGATCACGTACTCGTCTCCCGGCTCTACCCAAAGCAAGAACACAAGCAAAGGACCTACAATCAATCATGGTGCAATGCGCAAGCAACATGATGCAAACATGGCATGATATGCGAGATGTGATATGCAATGCATATGCGAGCTCCGGAAGGAAAAGATTGATCAAGGCATCAACTTGGCAAACCAAGTGTGCCGCTGGAAAGATGAGCTGATTTTGGTCGAAATCGATATAAAGATCACCGGAATTGGATGCACGGTTTGCAAATGGCAAGCAAAACAATAATGGCACAATTCTGCGATTAACAGCACGATGCCATCTAGAATGCAATAAGAAACTAAGCTACCGCACTCCAACATAGCAACAAAGCACATGGCAGTGATCTACTCAAGATGCTTGACAAAAGATGAACACTGAGATATGGCTAAATCACACAAGAGCAGGTTCAAACAAGCATGGCAAAAGTGCAAAAGATATCAGCTTCACAGACTGTGAAAATACTAACATGCCAGAAATTAACATCAGGAAGCCATGTTTAGAGCAAGCAAACAACAAGCTACAGGAACATATCATGGCAATACAAGGCATGGCATGAATCTAATTAAAGCATAGAACAAAAGTCTCTTACTGATCATGAGCCAAAAAGGCACATAAGATATGATGGCACCCATGTAAACACATCAAGTTTCATTAACAGGATTCAGACTTAGCAAAAAACTGGACATGGCATAAACAGAATAATGAAGGCATCTTTGCGAGCTCGATTCACTCACCACAAGGAATTGCATGACAAGATAAGCATACTACCAGCAAGAAGACATGATCAAGAAGCTAACCATGGCAAGAACAAGTTCATATCATGCATGGATCAACTACAACAACCTTGGCAAAATTGCTTAACACGTAAACAATCTGCCAGGAACATTTTATAGCAAAAGTAGAGCAAGATTAAGACATGCTAGGGCACTCCATAAATGCAAAAAGGGGAATGGCTGGATAGAGCATAACCATATGACAAAACCATCCTTACTGAAGTAACTCAAAACAAGCACGGATCTCACTGTAGCATCATGGATACATGGCATAAAAATAACAGCAGAGCAAGGTCTTTGTAAAATTCCAAGTCCCTGAAATCAACAATTTCACGAAGGCTACTTTGCATGCTTGTGCTAGTCACCACATTGATCACAAAAATACATGGCAAGCACCCCTGTAAAGATAGCATGGCATAGATCAAAGTACATGTAGAGCTCATGCCCATATGCAGCACACCACAAATGTTGCAAAAATGACAAATCCTCATACTCTGATAAGAAACAGGAGCTAACATTTTATAGCACTCTTGCATCAATGATTTGGGCATCATGATGGAGTCAAACAAGCATGGCACAATTGAACAAAATGAACAGCACATCCTGATGAACATTTTGATATATAGCACGCACAAAACGGAGCTACGGTCACAGAGTTATAGCATGATGAACATGTGCTAAAAATATAGCAGAAAAATGACTTAGACGAAATCAACCTCCGAATTCCAGATTTAGGGCTTGCACGTGGATCGAGGATGAACGGAAAAACCGACCGGATTTCATCAGAGAGGAAGGAGAGGCGGTGGCCGGAGCTTGCCGGAGACGGCGAAGGCCGGCGGGGATCGGCGACGCGACGGGGCACCGCGTGGGCGGCGGCGGTCGGGCGGAGCGGTGCCGGGGCGAGGTGGCGCGGGCGCGCTGGCGGGAAGCGGCGGACGGCGGC
>NC_041382.1:435014936-435043152 GCF_002162155.2 Triticum dicoccoides
AGGCGCGCCGCGGCGGAGACGGGCGGCGCACGCGGGGCAGCGCCCGCGGGTGGCGACGACGACCGGATGGGCCCCGCGAGCCTGATCCGGGCCCCTCGGGCCTGGCGAGGTGGGAGGAGAGAGAGGGCTGGCGGGGTGACGTGGGGCGCTGTGAGTGGCTGTGGGCGGTGGCGCAGACATGTCCGGCGACAGGGAGGACGCGTCCGACGGCGGGAGGAGGAAGAAGCTAGGGTTAGACCCGAAATTTCGGAGGAGATCACATATATATATAGGTAGGGGAGTTTGGAGTGTGCGAATGGAGTGCAGTTTTCAGCCATGCCATCGTGATCCGATGACGGAGGACATGGGATATGTTTGGATGGGTTATTGGGCTGCTTTGGAGGGGTGTTGGGCTGCAACACACACGAGGCCTTTATGGTTCCCCGGTTAACAGTTGGATTATCAAACGGACTCCAAATGACACGAAATTTGATAGGCGGTTTACCGGTGGAGTACCAAGGCCGCTTGGCAAATCTCGGTCCATTCCGAGAAAGTTTAACACCCGCTCACGAAAAGAGACAAAAGGGGACGACGGTCCAAGTAGGAGTGTCGGATTGCAAAACGGACAACGGGGAAAATGCTCGAATGCATGAGGCGAACATGTATGCAAATGAGATGCACATGATGACATGATATGAAATGCATGACATGAACAAAATGCAAAACTAAGACAAAACCCAACCATGAAGGGAATAACATAACTTAGAGCCGAAAATGGCAAGAGTCGGAGTACAAATATGGCAAGTTACATCCGGGGTGTTACAACACTCCACCACTACGAAAGGATCTCGTCCCGAGATCTAGGACTGGAAGAACTCCGAATATTCGGAACGGAGGTGGTCCTCGCGTTCCCATGTGGCTTGTCGGTCGGAATGGTGTGACCACTTCACTTTCAGGAATCTGATAGACATGTTGCGAGTCTTGCGCTCGGTTTCTTCAAGAATGGCAACGGGATGCTCATGATAAGACAAATCTTCTTGGAGATCACACATCCCATGTACTGAATAAGAAAGGGATAAAGAGTTGGCTTACAATCACCACTTCACACAATACATAAATATAGCATACATCATCCAGAAAACAATCAAGGTCCGACTATGGAACCAAAATAAAGAAAGACAACCCCAAATGCCAACTGGGCTCCTCTACTAATCATCCGGAAAGGAAACATAGTAACGGCCCGAATCCTCGTCGAACTCCCACTTGAGTTCGGCAGCGTCCCCTGCACTGGCATCATCGGCACCTGCATCTGTTTTGGAAGTATCTGTGAGTCACGGGGACTTAGCAATCTCATACCCTCGCGATCAAGACTATTTAAGCTTAAAGGTAGGAAAAAGGGGTAGTGAGGTGGAGCTGCAGCAAGCACTAGCATATAAGGTGGCTAACTTACGCAAATGAGAGCGAGAAGAGAAGCAAAGCAAGGTCGAGAAGCTAAAATGATCAAGAAGTGATCCTGAAGCTACTTACGTTCAAGCATAACACGAAACCGTGTTCTCTTCCCGGACTCCGCCAAAAAGAGACCATCACGGCTACACACGCGGTTGATTCATTTTTAATTAACTTAAGTTCCAAGTTCTCTACAACCGGATATTAACAAATTCCCATATGGCCATAACCGTGGGCATGGCTTTCGAAAGTTCAAAACCCTGCAGGGGTGTCCCAACTTAGCCCATCACAAGCTCTCACATTCAACGAAGGATATTCCTTCTCCCAGGACGACCCGATCAGACTCGGAATCCTGGTTACAAGACATTTTGGCAATGGTAAAACAAGACCAGCAAAGCCGCACGAATGTGCCGACAAATCCCGATAGGAGCTGCACATATCTCGTTCTCAGGGCACACCGGATAAGCAATCTTATTGGGCCGCTTTGGAGGGGTGTTGGGCTGCAACACACACGGGGCCTTTACGGTTCCCCGGTTAACTGTTGGAGTATCAAACGGACTCCAAATGACACGAAATTTGACAGGCGGTCTACCGGTGGAGTACCAAGGCCGCTTGGCAAATCTCGGTCCATTCCGAGAAAGTTTAACACCTGCTCACGAAAAGAGACAAAAGGGGACGCCGATGCACGTAGGAGTGTCAGATTGCAAAACAGACAACGGGGAAAATGCTCGGATGCATGAGACGAACACGTATGCAAATGGGATGCACATGATGACATGATATGAAATGCATGACATAAACAAAATGAAAACGAAGACAAAAGCCAACCACGAAGGGAATCTCACAACTTAGAGCCGAAAATGGCAAGAGTCGGAGTACAAATATGGCAAGTTACATCCGGGGTGTTACACCCGGAGAACTACATCATCATCGACGACACCGACTCGGACCCCGACAATAGCGATGATGACTTTGTTGATGAAGCTGGAGCGGATATTATGGAGTCTTCTACCGATCAATTTTTCTAGTCGACCACCAAAACAGTAGTAGTATTCCACCATGTATATACTATAGTCCGAGCACTTTTGTAACGATAGTTCTAGACCGATTGTATGCCCTTGCTTGATTGATTGAGTGATATGATTGTGTTTGTCTCATGTGCATACGGGTAGTGATTTCCCCCCTAGACCCCATTCTACTCTGTTTTCTCATCTTTTATTGAAAGTGCGTTATATCGACTAGAGGGGGGTGAATAGGCAATTTTTATGGAAGTCTTCAAAATGTGGGAGTTATGAAGACAAACGATAGAAATAAACCTAATACCCTGCAGTGGAAGGTAGACTACACTAGGCAAGCCATAGTCAAGTATTCAATAGAGTGAAAGCACAATGACTAATAGCAGCAATGTAGTAAGGATCAGGTAGGAAGATATTGTGAAGCCAGACAGAACACGCAGTCACTCAGTGAAGACAAAAGATAGTGCAAACATACAATGACTTCACAAGGAGTAACAGTAAGTAAAGGGAAGGGAAGATGAAACCAGTGACTCGTTGAAGACAATGATTTGTTGGACCAGTTCCAGTTGTTGTGACAACTGTACGTCTGGTTGGGGCGGCTAGGTATTTAAACCTTAGGACACACAGTCCCGGACACCCAGTCCTGAACACGCAGCTCAGGACACCCAGTCCTCACCGTATTCCCCTTGAGCTAAGGTCACACAGACCTCACCCAATCACTCTGGTAAGTCTTCAAGGTAGACTCCCAAACCTTCACAGACTTCGTTCACCGGCAATCCACAATGTCTCTTGGATGCTCAGAACGCGACGCCTAACCGGATGGAGGATGCACAGTCCTCAAGTGTAATAAGTCTTCAGATCACACAGACAAGAAGACTTAAGTGATGCCCAATTCTCTTTGGCTCTGGGTGGTTAGGGCTTTATCCTCGCAAGGAATTCTCTCTCAAAGGCTTCGAGGTGGGTTGCTCTCAAACGACAAAAGCCGTACTCTCAATCTGAGCAGCCAACCGTTTATGGTTGTGGGGGTGGGCTATTTATAGCCACTTGGCAACCCGACCTGATTTGTCCGAAATGACCCTGGGTCACTAAGGAACTGACACGTGTTCCAACGGTCAGATTTCAAACTCACACGGCAACTTTACTTGGGCTGCAAGCAAAGCTGACTTGGCCGACTCTGGACAAGATTCGCTCTCATAGTCTTCACTCGAAGACATAGGTTTTGGTTAGGCATCACTTCAGTCATTCTGACTGGTTCTCTTGGACCCCACTTAACAGTACGGTGGTTCCTATGACTCAACACAAAAGAAAAAGAACTACGAAAGATCTAAGTCTTCGAGCTCCATAGGCTTCATTTGGTGTCTTCTCTTGTCATCGTCTTCAATGTGAATATCTTCATATACCACCTTTGACTTCAATGTCTTCATACATTTTTAGGGGTCATCTCTGGTAGGAAAACCGAATCAATGAGGGACTTCTACCTGTGTTATCTTGCAATTCTCATAAACACATTAGTCCCTCAACTAGGTTTGTCGTCAATACTCCAAAACCAACTAGGGGTGGCACTAGATGCACTTACAATCTCCCCCTTTTTGGTGATTAATGACAAACTAGTTGAAGTTTTCAATGGGGAATATAATCTGTGAAATTGTAAAGGATAAGGAATTGTCTTCATAAGTTGCAAGGGCTCCCCCTGAAGATGTGCATATAAGTAATTTGCTTTTGGAATGCAAATGCACATGGCAGGTTGTACTTGTGGAGATCCACTTCAACTTATGTTGACAATCCACTATGCATGTGAAAGTATATGAAGATAATGACAATGCATAATGGAAAATGGACGTCTGCAGAATGATCGAAGTGCGGAATTTATCGTCGCACATGCGGAATTTATCATCGCAAAACAAAGTGGCAGATAAGTAGCAGACGACCATCGAGTTTAAGTGTTACAACTCAAAGAACCAAATGTAGCAAAACGAGAGTTGTAAGCACGAAGCAAAATATAAAGAACCCGCCCATATGGACCCGCTTGAAGACTATCAACCTCATATGCTTCTCCCCCTTTTGTCAGTAAGGACCAAAAAGGTTTGAAGACATAGAGCATCTACTCATTCCCATGCGGAGTAGGTGAAGTAGCAGGGTCGTTGGTGGTGTTTGGTGGTGCTGAAGAGCTTGGAGCAGAGTTGACGCGTGCTGAAGGAGGTGGTGGTGAAGTAGCATCATCTTCATCCTCGATAACTCTGGCAGTCACTATTGCAGCAGATGAAGAGAACTCAGAGTCTTCAAGGGATGGAGTTCCTAGCAGCACAGCTCTTCGAGGAGGTGTGGAGTCAAACTTGAATCGCTCAGTGAAGCCATCCTCTTGGAGATCATCCTCAGAACACATCATCGTTAGCCCTTTCCATGTGCGGCGACAGGTTTCATGGGCAACGAAAGCATTCTTGGTGGCAAGATTGCGAATGCGATTAACATCCACCAAGAGGCTTTTCATCTGACGCTTCAGCCAGTCATGATGCCTATCCTGTTTCTGATGAAGAGCCACAAGAAGCTCTCGGTCGTTGAGAACACGAGTGCGCTTCTTGGGTCTTGGAGCAGTTGTACTATCAGTGGCTTCAGTAGACGCAGGGTGTGGTGCACGTGTAGTGCCAGCCAAAGGATACACCCGAGTGACTGCTTCAACTCCTTCAATGTTCTGTGAGAAACTCTGATGCTCTGCATTCTAAAGACTTAGAGGTTCCTTTGCAGGCTCAAGATAGATGGCTTCAGTAGAGATATCCACATCAGGCAGAAAAATCCTATGATTGCGAGAAGATGGCTGATATGAGATATCAGAGTGAAGTTTAATTAGCCGCATTACCCATGGGGCGTAGAACTTCAAGCCAAACAGATCAGAGCCTGATGCAGCAAGTTGGCGGATGAATAAGTCCTGTGCATTGAAGCATTTTCCATGAAGAATATAGAAGACCAAAGTCTTCATTGCACCCTCAAGCTTGCCATTTGGAGAGTGCCCTTTGATGGGCCAGAGAGTTCGCTTGATGATGTGATAGATGGTTCTTGGCAGATACTCAAGGTCTTCAACGAAGAACTCTGTTGGATAAGCATCATCTTGGGGCAATGGCTTCATCATGCTGAGCATCTGACTCATATCAGGTTCCGGCCTCTTAAAGATGCTCTCAATAGCTTCACTATGCAGCTGACAGCCATGCTCGTAGAGATCGCCAGGAGTGGGCCAACCAGTGAGC
Organism: Triticum dicoccoides; assembly: GCF_002162155.2. Taxonomy (NCBI): domain Eukaryota; kingdom Viridiplantae; phylum Streptophyta; class Magnoliopsida; order Poales; family Poaceae; genus Triticum; species Triticum dicoccoides. The sequence continues at coordinate 435,020,617 of NC_041382.1, forward strand.
TCAATGATGTCAAATGCATTGGCTTCGTGATGAACGTTTCCGGTCATCCACTCTAGGACCCAAGTCTTCGGATCTCTGCTGTACCCGTGGATGTGAAGTGTGGCATAGAATTGGAGCAGCAGCTCTTCATTCCAATGCTCTTGGTCAGTAACGAACGGCAGTAGTCCAACTTCCTTGAAGAAATCCAAAGCTTCTTCCAGACAGGGCAGACTAGCTATGGCTTCAATGTCAAGGTGCTTGTGTGGGAAGATGCGACCTTGGTTGTAAAGAATGCATGAGTAATAGCTTCGCTGAGGATAGCTCCGGAACCGATCAGATGATATCCTTTCCCTTGAGTAGGGGTTCCTGGAGCTATCGAAGAATGTGTTGTCTGCCCTGAAGCCATTGATATTGAAGGAGCCAGGTGCTGATGCAGGACCTGGGAACCTTGGCAATCTTGGGATTGGCTTCTGTACCTGAGGCCTGTGCTCAACATGATAGTCGAACTGGGGACCGGCAGCAGACTCAGGAACAGAAGTGACGGGATCAGTGGCTTCGCTGTCTTCTTCTTCCGTTGGGGAGGGCTCCACATTAGCTTCATTGGTAGTTGTGGCAGCCTCAAGATGTTCATCCTCCACTTGACGAGCTGGAGGGTCGGTCACAAGCACTTTCTCCTTGAGAACTGCTTCTTGGTGGGATAGGGGGACTTGTGGGACTTCTTCTTCCGCGGCTGATGCAGCCGGATTGTCTTCAACAGAGATTTGAGGCCTTGGACCTTTGCGAAGCCTGCGCAACGCGGGCGACGCCTGTGGAGTTGGAGTGGGCTGGGCCTCATAGTCTTCTTCCTCTTGTGGGCGATCTGCCCATGAAGCATCCTGTGCAATTGGCGTCAGTGGACGACCAATGCTGATGAGTTCACTGTTTTAAAGCTGAGGAAGGACTGCACCATCTTCTACATTGTCATGTTGACCAATGTCTTCAGCAGCGATGGGATCAGCTGCTGGAAAGTCTTCAGCGTCATGAGCCTCTGTGGAAGCAGGCTCATGGATAGTCAGTTGGCGTTTAGTTTCAGGATAGACCATAGAAATGGGTTCAACTATCAAGGGCTCTGTGGGAACAGCCCGATCTTTCTTGGTCTTCCTCTTCTTCTTGGAGGGGGCAGTTGGAGAGGCTTCAGAATGTTTCCTCTTCCTGGCTTCAGCCTCAGCAGTCCTTGTCTTCTTGAGCTCTGAAGCGATTGACCGGCTTTTTGGCTTCGAGCCAGTCAGTCTAGTTGGGAAGACAATCGGAACTGCTTCCTGCCTTGGTGCGTCAGGTTCAGCCGTAGCAGGCTTCTTCTTCTTCTTTGCGCCCATCCTGGGGTCGATGCCAGGACGCCCAAGGGCCTTGCGCTTCTCAGCCTCATTGTAGGCTTGCACACATCTGTCAGCCAGAGTCTTCATGCGCTCACGCGAACCCTGAGCTTCTGCACGTTTCTTTACAAAGGCTTCCTTGAGCTCGTGCATCATACTCTTGAAGTTCTGCACTTCCTGCACGCTGAGCTTGGCCATATGCTTCTTGAACTGAGCCTTTTCATAGTCAATCTTTTGCTTCAGTTCAACAATGCGCTGGGCAATAGCGAGTTCTGAAGCAATGGCGCCTTGGAAGGCGACACTGGGGCCAATTGGTAGCTGCAGATCTTCAAAGCTAATGTTTGGCGTGTCAAACCACTCGTCAATGAAGTTGTGGATGATGGTCACATCAAAGAGAGGCAGATCATTGAAGATTTCTGCTTCTTCTTTGCTCTTGATGAGTTGCTCAAGAGCATCATCTGCTAGATCTTTATCACTTGACAGATCAATGTCGTCATTGCGCAGAATGGCAGCAGCAGTTAGCTCTTGCCTGGTGTGAGGCAGAGGCATCTTGACCTTCTGGGGCTTGGAGATGCGAGATAAGTCTTCGGACTGCACACTGTCTTCAGGAGGTGCAGTTGCCAGTGGCTTCGCCCGTGAGATTTTTGGTGAAGGGGCAGGCTTTGAAGCTTTAGGCTTGTTCAGCTTCTTTGTCTTTGGCGCTGCAGGCGCTTCATCTGATTCAGCATCAGCTGCAGGCTCATTCACTGCAGTCCCTTGAACTAAGATGCGGGTGATGAGGCCTTCAAGGTTGTAGAAAGGACCGATGACATTGGGTTCTGCATGTCGTGTGCCATCTGCCCTTGGTGCTGAGGGACCAGGGTTGAAGTCTACCCCCAAAGTCTTCTTGTTCTGCTTCGCTGAGTTCTGGGCAAACTGGAAGTTGCGTTTGAACAGATTGTCGTCACGACACCATAGTAGTGACGATGGGTGTGCATCAGCAGGCTATGGCCCACGGACCATGCAGGGATAGAAGCCTTGTGCAATGGCTTCATCTCTGGACCTGGGTAGAAGATTCTTGTATAGGATGTCTCCCCACGGTCTCTTGATGGCATCTTTCTCAGCATATTCCTGGGTTACAAATCGGTATTTGAACCATTGTTCTGCCCAATATCTTCGAATCCATTGGATTAGGGTATTGTGTTGATTGTAATCCTCTTCAGGATCTGTCTTGTATAGTTCTGAGAGTTCATCTGGCAGATCTCTGGATGTTTCTCCATGAAGCTTTCTGCCACCTTTCCTTACTGATTTCTCTGAAGCCATAAACTTTAACCTGAAAGGCTTCAACACGTTCAAAGGCTTCAAAGGTTTTCGCTTGCTGGACCAACAGGAACTGGCTTCGGGAGAATTTATGTGATGCTGTAAGAATTCTGCAAATGAATGCAGACTATGAGAACCAAAGGATTCTCCCACGGACATGTACCTGTGACAGCATTAAGGTGTGAGGGAAGGGGAAGAGGTCATATGCATTCTCAGAAGATTTTGAAGATAAATCAGTTTAGAAGACATTGACCTCATCGTGCGAAGACATTCACTCATAGATAAGGAGTTGGTTCCAGATTTGTATGAATCCACAGATCAGTACAAGTGAGGAATCTAACTACTTTGTGAAGCATAAGTGAATATACTAGGCATGTTATGAGATGCAATATGAGAGAGATCTAACTTGTGTGAATAGAAACTGCTTGTGGTAGAAAGTGACAAATCCATAGTATCAACGGTGCTGTAAAAAGGAAGTTTTATTTACCACACTAAGAACTGCTAGACATAGTGGAAGATGAGGCCGAGCAGTTTGATCTTCCGTGCCCTAACTTGGCGACAGAGGACACCTACGGCGACGGCGGAGAGGACGATGTCCGCGGTCGGCATGAAGATGGTGTCGGAGAGGTTGCGGCAGCGAAGTGCTTCATCGCCGGCGTCATCAAGGGCTAGCGGTGGCGCTAGGGTTTGTGCGAGAGTGGAAGAAGAAATAATGACCGCTGTGAAGTGTGTATTTATAGGTACATGGGCGGCACTGCGCTATTACACAGGTGCCCCTGGCGATTCGCATCTGAGGAACACGTGGCCATTATGCGGACTTTTGGGGTTTGTTCCACGTCCCACGCACGCCTTGATTGTTGGGTGGTCATTCCTACTTCTCCGGGTTTCATGTGGAGGAATGAGCATTGAAAATGGACTTAATGGTTGTCTCTGTATCTTCTGCTGACAAGGACGCAGAGAAGACATTCGACAGTTTCAACAGAATGCATATGATTTGGAGAGATAGAATTTGAGATCGAAAGCATAGAGAGGTTAGGGTCCGATCACATTCACTTAGTTCAAAAGATTCAACAAGAAGACATAGCTATAAGTGAATGCTGTAGAGGACAGAACACTAATATATATATATATATATATATATATATATATATATATATATATATATATATATAATCAACATAGTGAAGATAATCATGAAGATATGTTGAGATCGAAGCCAAACCAAATGTGAAGACATTGCAAGGTAACGCCATGAGTGAAACACTTCAAAAATAGACCGTTGGGTGGTGGCGTTACCCACCGTATAGGAAGTATTAGACCCAGACACGGCGCACAATTATCGTGGCGCTCCGAAGTCAAATTCCACATTAATGTTTTCACACTTAGAATGTATGTCTTGATTGAAGATATACTTTACTTCGTGTGTTGCACATCTAAGTCATCAATATGCATAAGGGTTAGGATGTGTGCCTGATCACAGGACATTTGAGGATTCCAGGATATTTAGCTCACACCGTAACTTGCAAAATCTCTTCTCATCCAAGGGCTTGGTGAATATATCTGCCAATTGCTCTTTAGTGTTGACGTGTATGATATCAATATCTTCCTTCACAACATGATCTCTGAGAAAGTGATGACGAATTTCAATGTGCTTTGTCTTCGAGTGCTGAACTGGGTTGTTGGCAATCTTGATGGCGCTTTCATTGTCGTAGTAAAGTGGCACTTGCTTCAGATGAATGCCATAGTCCTTGAGTGTTTGCTTCATCCACAGAAGCTGAGCGCAGCAAGATCCAGCAGCAATGTATTCAGATTCAGCAGTGGAGAGAGATACATAGTTCTGCTTCTTTGAAGACCAACATACAAGTTATCGTCCCAGAAAGTGACATGTGCCTGATGTAGACTTGCGATCAACTTTGTCACCAGCATAATCAGCATCCGAGAATCCAACCAGATCAAACTCTGAGCCCTTTGGATACCATAATCCTAGAGTTGGGGTGTGAGCCAAATATCGAAGAATTCGCTTCACAGCTAAGTGATGCGACTCCTTTAGTGCCACTTGAAATCGAGCACACATGCAAACACTAAGCATAATATCTGGTCTAGATGCACATATATAAAGTAAAGAACCAATCATGGAGCGGTATACCTTTTGATCGAACTCTTTACCATTGTCGTCGGGACCCAGATGATGTTTGGCTGGCATTGGTGTTGTGAAGCCTTTGCAGTCTTGCATACCAAACTTCTTCAGGCAATCTTTGAGATACTTCTCTTGAGATATGAAGATGTCGTTGCGTTGTTGTCATATTTGAAGACCGAGGAAGAACTTCAGCTCTCCCATCATGGACATCTGATATTGCTCTTGCATCATATATCCAAACTCTTCACTGTACTTCTGATTGGTGCAGCCGAAGATAATGTCATCCACATATATTTGGCACACAAATAGTTCACCATCATATGTCTTCATGAAGAGAGTGGGGTCTAGGGAACCAGGTATGAAACCTTTGCTCTTCAGGAAGTATTTGAGTGTGTCATACCAGGCCCGAGGGGCTTGTTTGAGGCCATACAGTGCCTTGTTGAGCTTGTATACCATGTCCAGATGTTTTGGATCTTCAAAGCCAGGCGGTTGTGCAACATACACTTCTTCTTCAATCTTGCCATTGAGAAAAGCACTCTTCACATCCATTTGATATAGAAGTATGTTATGATGATTTGCATAGGCCAGCAGTATGCGTATGGCTTCAAGTCTAGCCACAGGAGCAAATGTTTCATCGAAGTCAATGCCTTCCAGTTGAGTATATCCTTGAGCAACCAGACGAGCTTTGTTTCTGACAACTTGACCATGCTCATCTTGCTTGTTGTGGTATATCCATTTGGTGCCTATTATATTGTGCTTCCATGGATCAGGACGCTTAACTAGTTCCCATACATTATTCAGCTCAAACTATTGAAGCTCTTCTTGCATAGCTTGAATCCATTCAGGTTCCATGAAGACTTCTTCAACTTTCTTGGGTTCTGTTATTGAGACGAATGCGAAGTGCCCACAGAAATTTGCTAGCTGAGTTGCCCTTGAACGAGCGAGTGGACCGGGTGCATTGATGCTATCAATTATTCTTTCAATCTGCACTTCATTGGCAACGCGAGGATGTACAGGGCGACGACTTTGCTCTTGCTGATCATTGTCGTTGTTAGAAGGAATGTCTTCAGGCTGAGCATTGTCTTCATGTTGATCAGGTGCTGAGATGATAAGTTCCTCTTCAGGATGAGCTTCAGAAGGTATAATTTCTCCAGTTCCCATTAGCTTGATTGATTCACTGGATGGAACTTCATCTAGCACATTTGGCAGTTGCTCTCTTTGTGAACCATTGGTCTCATCGAACCGCACATCCACTGTTTCAACCACTTTGTAATGAAAGAGATTGAAGACTCTGTAGGAGTGCGAATCCTTTCCATATCCAAGCATAAAACCCTCATGTGCTTTTGGTGCAAACTTTGAGGTGTGATGTGGGCCCTTGATCCAGCACCTTGCGCCAAATACTCTGAAGTAACTGACATTTGGCTTCTTGCCAGTAAGGAGCTCATAAGATGTCTTGTTCAGAAGCTTGTGAAGATAAACATGATTGATTGTATGGCATGCAGTATCAATGGCTTCAGGCCAGAATTTTCTTGGGGTCTTGTATTCATCTAGCATCGTTCTGGCCATCTCAATGAGTGTTCTGTTCTTGCGTTCGACGACGCCATTCTGCTGTGGCATGTACGGGGCTGAGAATCCATGTGTGATGCCCAAGATATCAAGATATGTATCAAGGCCAGTGTTCTTGAATTCAGTGCCATTGTCACTTCTGATGTGCTTTATCTTGGCGCCATAATTGTTCATAGCTTGATTGGCGAAATGTTTGAAGACATCCTTCACTTCAGTCTTGTAAAGGATTATGTGCACCCAAGTATATCTAGAATAATCATCAACAATAACGAAGCCATAGAGGCAAGCAGTAGTAGTAAGAGTTGAGTAATGAGTGGGACCGAAAAGATCCATGTGAAGCGGTTCGAAGGGTCGAGTAGTGGTCATGATTGTCTTCGAGGGATGTTTGGCCCTCGTCATCTTCCCTGCTTCACAGGCACCGCATAAGTGATCTTTCTTGAACTTGACGCCCTCGATGCCTATGACATGCTTCTTCTTTGCCAGGGTGTGGAGGTTCCTCATGCCAGCATGCCCAAGCCTCCGATGCCAGAGCCAGCATTCTAAAGCTTTTGCTAGAAGACATACGGCAAGCTGTGGTCCTGCTGAGAAATCTACTATCTACAGATCATCTTTTCGATACCCTTCAAACACTAGAGACTTGTCAGATTCCATTAGTACAAGGCAACGATATTTTCGAAATATTACGATCATGTTCAAATCGCAAAGCATTGAGACAGACATTAAGTTGAAGCCAAGGGATTCAACAAGCATGACTTTATCCATGTGTTGATCCCTTGAGATTGCAACTCTACCTAGACCCAATACCTTGCTTTTACCAGTGTCAACAAATGTGATGTGGCTCTTGTCGGATGGACGTAAGGTTGAGTCCATAAGAAGACTTCTTTTGCCAGTCATGTGATTTGTACACCCACTATCAATAATCCATTCTGAAGACGCTGGTGTCGTACCCTACAGTGCAGTTAGGGGGATAGGCTTCACCAAGAGCATTGTGAAGCAAAAACATTTGACGAACCAATGGGTTATGAAAGCTTAGATCCAGATTAGGACTAATAGGGAGAGTAGCAAGCGATTCAGGAACGAAGTACATAGTAAGACCATTCGGGCATTTGATCTTGCGCCCTACAAGATGTTTAAGGTCCCCAGCAATGGCGTCAGACGATTTTGGTTTTCTGCTGGAGACCTTTCCCTGCAAAAGAGAGTTAAGCTTTCTTAGCCACCCACATCTTCAAGGGTGGCTGAGAAGCAATAAGTCTAAGTGCAGCATCTGAGAATTTTGGCTTTGGAGCCCTAGCAAACAGTCTTGCAGGCGGACAATAGTACTCATAAGAATAAGCAGAATAGTTCTTGGTCTTATGAACATGGCGGTTTGATGAACTGCTCTCATATTCATATGCCTGAGTATGGTTTCCCTGCAAAACATTTGCGTTAGTGCGACTCAGGTGAGTCCTCTGTCTGTATGAAGCCTTTGGACCGTATGAAGCCTTTGGTCTGAGGTTTGTCTTCTTCACGTGAGGTGTCATGATGACATTCACAGGAAGATTCTCCAGACACCTTTTCGGAACCCAGATCTTCTTCATAGGTGGTCCATTCCTGCAGTTAGTACCAATGTACCTGGCAAACACTTCACCATTCTGATTCTTAAATAGTATATAGTTTGCATCAAAGGATTCATCAATGATAATGGGGTTAGCACAAGTGAAGCCAGATAGATTGGATGAATCTGCTGAAGGTTCCTTTGCAGCAACCCACATGGTTTTGGGGTACTTCTCAGGTTTCCAGTAAGAGCCATCAGCATTCATTTTCCTTACAAACCCAACACCCTCTTTCCTCGGGTTTCGGTTCAGAATCTGCTTTTTGAGGACATCACATAGTGTCTGATGCCCTTTAAGACTTTTGTACATCCCTGTTTCAAGCAATGTCTTCAACCTAGCATTATCATCAGCAATAGCGTTGGTATCCTCAGCAGAGGAGTTAGTTACCACATCAAGAGTTGAAGATATTGCAACAGCAGTAGCAGTAGAACATTCAGCAACAGAAGTAGCATTATCACGCTCAGTGCATTTAAGACATGGTGGTTCAAATTCTTCCTGAGCGGGACTGATCTGTTTGGCGCGAAGTGACTCGTTTTCCTTTTGAAGATCTTCATGAACCGCTCTCAATTTCTCAAGATCTTGCTTCCTTTGAAGATAATCATAGGAAAGCTTTTCATGAGTTGTTGAGAGAGTTTCATGACGACTTTCAAGTTCCTGATACTTAACGTGAAGATTTTTTATGTCTTCAATTAAGGATTCAGATTGAGTCATTTCAGCACCTAACAGATCATCGCTTCTGTCTAACAGTTTTTGAATATGTTCCATAGCTTTCTGTTGTTCAGTTGCAATTTTAGCAAGTGTTTTGTAGCTAGGTTTTGAATCACAATCAGAGTCATCGTCACTAGATGTTTGATAGTGAGTAGTGCGTGTGTTTACCTTGGCACCGCGTGCCATGAAGCAGTAGGTAGAAGCGGAGTAGTCCTTGTCATTTGCATCGGTGTCGGTGACGAGGTCATTGTCTTTAGTATTGAAGATGGACTTGGCAACGTATGCTGTAGCCAGACTTGCGACGCCTGAATCGGACTCCTCCTCAGACTCCACCTCCGCCTCCTCAGAAGCGGACTCCTCCTCTGAATCCATTTCCTTGCCAACAAACGCATGTGCCTTGCCAAATGAGCTCTTCTTGTGTGATGAAGACTTTGAGGAAGACTTGGAAGAAGACTTTGAGTATTTCTTCTTCTTCTTGTCGTCAGAGTCATATTCCTTGCTCTTCTTCTTCTTTTTGTTCTCATTGTCCCACTGTGGACACTCAGAGATGAAGTGGCCAAGTTTCTTGCACTTGTGACATGTTTTCTTCTTGTAGTCATGAGCAGAAACTGCATCATTCCTTGAGCTTGATCGGGAAGACTTTCTGAAGCCTTTCTTCTTGGTGAATTTTTGGAACTTCTTGACAAGCATAGCAAGTTCCCTTCCAATGTCTTCAGGATCATCAGAACTGCTATCAGATTCTTCTTCAGATGAGGAGACAGCTTTTGCCTTCAAAGCACGAGTTCGCCCATAGTTTGGACCGTAGATATCTCTTTTCTCAGAAAGCTGAAACTCATGTGTGTTGAGCCTCTCAAGTATGTCAGACGGATCGAGTGTCTTGAAATCAGGACGTTCTTGAATCATCAGGGCTAGGGTGTCAAACGAACTGTCAAGTGATCTCAGTAGTATCTTGACGACTTCATGTTTGGTGATCTCAGTAGCGCCGAGGGCTTGAAGCTCATTTGTGATGTCAGTGAGTCGGTCAAATGTGAGCTGGACATTCTCATTGTCATTTCGCTTGAAGCGGTTGAAGAGGTTGCGAAGGACACTGATTCTCTGATCTCTCTGGGTTGAGATGCCTTCATTGACCTTGGAGAGCCAGTCCCATACCAGCTTAGATGTTTTCAAAGCACTCACACGGCCATACTGTCCTTTGGTCAGATGACCACAAATGATATTTTTGGCAGTAGAGTCCAGTTGAACGAATTTCTTGACATCAGCAGCAGTGACACCTTCTCTAGCCTTGGGAACGCCGTTCTCGACGACATACCATAGGTCGACGTCAATGGCTTCAAGATGCATGCGCATCTTATTCTTCCAGTAGGGATATTCAGTTCCATCGAAGACGGGGCACGCATCGGAGACTTTAATTATCCCTGCAGTCGACATAGCTAAAACTCCAGGTGGTTAAACCGAATCACACAGAACAAGGGAGCACCTTGCTCTGATACCAATTGAAAGTGCATTATATCGACTAGAGGGGGGGTGAATAGGTGATTTTTATGAAAGTCTTCAAAACATGGGAGTTATGAAGACAAACGATAGAAATAAACCTAATACCCTGCAGCGGAAGGTAGACTACACTAGGCAAGCCATAGTCAAGTATTCAATAGAGTGAAAGCACAATGACTAATAGCAACAATGTAGTAAGGATCAGGTAGGAAGATATTGTGAAGCCAGACAGAACACGCAGTCACTCAGTGAAGACAAAAGATAGTGAAAACATACAATGACTTCACAAGGAGTAACAGTAAGTAAAGGGAAGGGAAGATGAAACCAGTGACTCGTTGAAGACAATGATTTGTTGGACCAGTTCCAGTTGTTGTGACAACTGTACGTCTGGTTGGGGCAGCTAGGTATTTAAACCTTAGGACACACAGTCCCGGACACCCAGTCCTGAACACGCAGCTCAGGACACCCAGTCCTCACCGTATTCCCCTTGAGCTAAGGTCACACAAACCTCGCCCAATCACTCTGGTAAGTCTTCAAGGTAGACTCCCAAACCTTCACAGACTTCATTCACCGGCAATCCACAATGTCTCTTGGATGCTCAGAACGCGACGCCTAACGGGCTAGAGGATGCACAGTCCTCAACTATAATAAGTCTTCAGATCACACAGATAAGAAGACTTAAGTGATGCCCAATTCTCTTTGGCTCTGGGTGGTTAGGGCTTTATCCTCGCAAGGAATTCTCTCTCAAAGGCTTCGAGGTGGGTTGCTCTCAAACGACAAAAGTCGTACTCTCAATCTGAGCAGCCAACCGTTTATGGTTGTGGGGGGTGGGCTATTTATAGCCACTTGGCAACCCAACCTGATTTGTCCGAAATGACCCTGGGTCACTAAGGAACTGACACGTGTTCCAACGGTCAGATTTCAAACTCACACGGCAACTTTACTTGGGCTGCAAGCAAAGCTGACTTGTCCGACTCTAGACAAGATTCGCTCTCATAGTCTTCACTCGAAGACATAGGTTTTGGTTAGGCATCACTTCAGTCATTCTGACTGGTTCTCTTGGACCCCACTTAACAGTACGGTGGTTCCTATGACTCAACACAAAAGAAAAAGAACTATGAAAGATCTAAGTCTTCGAGCTCCATAGGCTTCATGTGGTGTCTTCTCTTGTCATAGTCTTCAATGTGAATATCTTCATATACCACCTTTGACTTCAATGTCTTCATACATTTTTAGGGATCATCTCTGGTAGGAAAACCGAATCAATGAGGGACTTCTACCTGTGTTATCCTGCAATTCTCATAAACACATTAGTCCCTCAACTAGGTTTGTCGTCAATACTCCAAAACCAACTAGGGGTGGCACTAGATGCACTTACATTTATAAACCCATCAGATGCCTTCGAGACGCGACAATGGATTTGCTTTCCCATCGGAGCTCACTTAGTTGATCCAGCAGTAGAATGCATTGATGCAGATACTAGTCCAGAATCAGAATCAGGGGAACAACAACAACAACCCACCACCACCACCTGTTGATCACTTTGCCCATTTTCTAAGGCTGAATCTGCTGGTGTTCTCCAGTAGCACCGAGCCGATAGTTGCAGATGATTGGATCCGCAAGATTGGAAGGGTCTTGACCACTGCAGGATGCACATATGTGGAAAGGGTGCGTTTGCCTCACATTAGCTTGATGGACCTGCAGCAGCATGGTGGGAGAATTACACTGTCACCTATCCCATCGACAATGTTACGTGGGACTAGTTCCAGCAGGCTTTTCGCACTGCCCATGTATCAGAAGGATCTATGGCCATGAAGAAGCGTGAGTTCCGCAACTTACGCCAAGGAGGACACACCGTTGGCCAGTATGTGGATGACTTTAGCAAGCTATTTGAGTTCACTCATCATAGACATCTCAAACTTCTCCGACATAAGCTTTGCAAACTTCTCACTAAAATGAGGGTTAGTCGAACCAAATATAATATCATCAACATAAATTTGGCACACAAATAGTTCTCCATTAACCCTTTTAGTGAAAAGAGTAGAATCTATTTTTCCATTTTCAAAGCCTTTTTCAATAAGGAACTTAGTCAAGCATTTATACCACGCTCTAGGGGCTTGTTTAAGACCATAAAGAGCTTTGCGAAGTTTGTAAATACGATTGGGTTTCTTAGAATTGACAAAGCCGGGAGGTTGCTTAACATAAACTTCCTCCTCAATTTCACCATTTAGAAAAACACTTTTAATGTCCATTTGGTACAAGGTGATATCATGGTGATTAGCATAAGCAAGTAAAATGCGAATGGACTCAAGTCTAGCAACAGGGGCATATGTCTCACCATAGTCCATACCTTCGACTTGAGTGTAGCCTTGGGTGACTAGACAAGCTTTATTGCGGACGACTTGACTGTCTTCATCTTGCTTGTTGCGAAACACCCATTTGGTACTGATGATGTTGTGGTTGTTGTCGGGCTTCTCGACCAATGTCCACACTTGATTTCTCTCAAAGTTATGTAGCTCTTCATGCATGGCATTTATCCAATCCGGATCTTCCAATGCTTATTCAACCTTCATAGGTTCAATGCTAGAGATGAATGAATAATGTTCACAAAAGTTAGCCAAACGAGTTTTAAAGCGAGTGATTCTTCCGGTTTGAATATCGTTGAAGATTTGATGAGATGATCTCTTGAGACTCTTGCTCGAACTCGTGAGAGCTTTCGCTTGGGTTGGGGTGGAACATCTTCTTCATCATCTTGTCCTTCTTCTTGGCCTTCTTCATTATTGGCGTTGTCGTTTTCTTGTCTTGGTGGAGAAGGGGGTTGATGAGGTTCATCTTGATGTACTTCCTCATTCTCTTCATCTTGGTGCGTCCCACTCGTGAATGCTTCCATGTCGACTCTTGGTTCACCTTGTTGTGAGGTGGAAGCCTCCACTTGGATAGACGAGGTACTCTCCTTTACCTCCGTTGGACGAATCTTGCTGATAGACAAGTATTGGATTGCTTCCGAAGGGTCTTTGTCTCCTACATCAATTGGCAATTGCTCTACTTGCGAGCCGTTAGATTCATCAAACTTCACATCTACCGTCTCTTCAACCTTTCGGGTGAAATTGTTGTAGACACGGTAAGTGTGAGAGTTTGAGCCATAACCAAGTAGGAAACCTTCATGAGATTTAGGAGCAAATTTAGAACGACGATGCTTATCAAGAATGTAGCACTTTGAGACGAATACTCTAAAGTATCCAACTTGGGGTTTGTTACCGGTGAGGAGCTCATATGCCGTCTTACCTAGTAGCTTGTGAAGATACAAGTGATTTGTTGCATGACAAGCTGTCTCAACCGCTTCCGCCCAAAAGTGTTTTGGAGTCTTGTATTCATCAAGCATCGTTCTTGCCATCTCAATAAGAGTATGGTTCTTCCTCTCAACAAATCCACTTTGTTGAGGCGTGTACGTAGCCGAGAACTCATGTGAACTCCCTTCTTCGTCAAGGAAGGTATCCACATTTGCGTTCTTGAACTCCGTTCCATTGTCGCTCCGAACCTTCTTGATCTTCACTTCAAATTGATTTTGGGCCTTCCTAGCGAAGTTTTTGAAGATCTTTTGGACCTGCGATTTATCATCAAGAAAGAACACCCACTTAAATCTTGAAAAATCATCGACTATGACTAGACCAAATGAGTTACCACTGAGACTCTTGTAGGCATTGGGACCAAAAATATCCATGTGAAGTAGCTCGAGTGGTCTTCTCGTGGTCATGATGTTCTTCACGGGGTGACTTCTTCCAACTTGTTTTCCTGCTTGACAAGCGCTACAAAGTCTATGCTTGTCAAATATAACATCTTTTACTCCAAGGATATGATCACCTTTAATAAGCTTATCAAGATTTCGCATGCCCACATGACCTAGCCTTCTATGCCACAACCAGCCTTTAGAAGATTTAGCAATTAAGAAAGTTCTAGGTTGAGCTTTTCTAGTGAAATCAACAATGTAAAGATCACCTCTACGTATACCGGTAAAGACCATTTTATGATTATCTCTACGAAACACTTGGTAATCTACTTCAGTAAATAGGACGTTGAAACCAAAGTTAGCAAGTCTAGATACGGAAAGTAAATTGTAGCCAAGCAATTCAACAAGCATAACATTTTGTATGGAGCTATCATGTGAGATGGCCACCTTACCAAGGCCAACCACCTTACCCTTTGAGTTATCACCGAAAGTGACATACTTTTGAGCGCCATCGTTTTCAGCAAGCTCACGAAACATATATTTGTCTCCGGTCATATGATCAGTACATCCACTATCAAGGACCCATTCCTTTCCTCCGGCCATGTAGCCGCGAAGATTAGCCATAAGACCAAAGTGTCTCATTGCATCATCAAGATCATAGTCACTATCATCATCCTCATCATAGTATCCATGTTCGACATCGTCATGTGGTGGATCAATTCCTAGAGAGAGTGATTCATTAGAAGTATGACCGTAACAATGTTCATCTCTCTGAATTCTAATGACTTCGGAAATGATATTGCTAATAATTCCAACATATCCTTCGGCACACATGAGATCATGAAGCTCAAATAGACAATCATCAAACTTAGGATCACTAGTGCTGATCTTACTCAAGGCAATAGACCTATGGAGAATTTTGTCTAGATTTTTCAAGGAATAGTTTGGGAATCGTTCCTAAAAAAATCTTCATATAGTGTAGGCACACTTAAGAGTAGGTAAGCTAGCAATTAATTTTTTGGGCAATCCTCTAATGATAAGATTGATAGTTCTAAGATTGCGAGTCATGTCAAGATCCTCATCGGGTGTGGGATGCAAAGGGTCAATATGAGGTGCACAAGGGCTAGTAATGTACTTGTTCAAATGGTATTCATTGAAAATCTCAAGCATCTCATTTTTCCACTCATGGAAGAACTCTCCATCAAGAATAGGAACTCTATGTCTAAGACTCCCTAACGTAGACATCTTCCTCCAAAGGTGTTTAAGCCCAAGCAATGGCTGTTGGGGAATGTAGCAGAAATTCAAAATTTTCTACGCATCACCAAGATCAATCTATAGAGTAATCTAGCAACGAGGGGAAGGAGAGTGCATCTACATACCCTTGTAGATCGCTAAGCGGAAGCGTTCAAGTGAACGGGGTTGATGGAGTCGTACTCGTCGTGATCCAAATCACCGATGATCCTAGTGCCGAACGGACGGCACCTTCGTGTTCAACACACATACAGCCCGGTGACGTCTCCTACGCCTTGATCCAGCAAGGGGAGAAGGAGAGGTTGGGGAAGACTCCATCCAGAAGCAGCACGACGGCGTGGTGGTGGTGGTGGAGGAGCGCGGGACTCCAGCAGGGCTTCGCCAAGCACTACGAGAGACAAGGAGGGAGAAGGGTAGGGCTGCGCCAAGAAGGAGATTGAATCATGTCTCTGGCAGCCCAAAACCTCAAGTATATATAGGGGGAGGGGAGGGGCTGTGCCCCCACCTAGGTTTCCACCCCTAGGGGTGGCAGCCAGCCCTAGATCCCATCTAGGGGGGGTGGCCAAGGGGGAAGAGAGGGGGGCGCACCACTAGGTGGGCCTTAGGCCCATCTGAGCCTAGGGTTTGCCCCCTTCCACTCTCCCTTGCACCTTGGGCCTTGGTGGGGGGGCGCACCAGCCCACCTGGGGCTGGTCCCCTCCCACACTTGGCCCATGCAGCCCTCCGGGGCTGGTGGCCCCACTTGGTGGACCCCCGGGACCCTCCCGGTGGTCCCGGTACGTTACCGATAAAACCCGAAACTTTTCCGGTGACCAAAATAGGACTTCCCATATATAAATCTTTACCTCCGGACCATTCCGGAAATCCTCGTGACGTCCGGGATCTCATCCAGGACTCCGAACAACATTTGGTAACCACGTATATCTATTCCCTATAACTCTAGCGTCATCGAACCTTAAGTGTGTAGACCCTATGGGTTCTTGAACCATGCAGACATGACCGAGATAACTCTCCGGTCAATAACCAACAGCGGGATCTGGATACCCATGTTGGCTCCCACATGTTCCACGATGATCTCATCGGATGAACCACGATGTCAAGGACTTAATCAATCCTGTATACAATTCCCTTTGTCTAGCTGTACGATACTTGCCCGAGATTCGATCGTCGGTATCCCGATACCTTGTTCAATCTCGTTACTGGCAAGTCTCTTTTACTCGTTCCGTAACACATCATCCCGTGATCAACTCCTTGGTCACATTGTGCACATTATGGTGATGTCCTACCGAGTGGGCCCAGAGATACCTCTCCATTTACACAGAGTGACAAATCCCAATCTCGATTCGTGCCAACCCAACAGACACTTTCGGAGATACCTGTAGTGTACCTTTATAGCCACCCAGTTATGTTGTGACGTTTGGCACACCCAAAGCACTCCTATGGTATCCGGGAGTGGCACAATCTCATGGTCTAAGGAAATGATACTTGACATTAGAAAAGCTTTAGCATACGAACTACATGATCTTGTGCTAGGCTTAGGATTGGGTCCTGTCCATCACATCATTCTCCTAATGATGTGATCCCGTTATCAACAACATCCAACGTCCATGGTCAGGAAACTGTAACCATCTATTGATCAACGAGCCAGTCAACTAGAGGCTTACTAGGGACATGGTGTTGTCTATGTATCCACACATGTATCTGAGTTTCCTATCAATACAATTCTAGCATGGATAATAAACGATTATCATGAACAAGGAAATATAATAATAACCAATTTATTATTGCCTCTAGGGCATATTTCCAACAGTCTCCCACTTGCACTAGAGTCAATAATCCAGTTCACATCGATATGTGATTAACACTCAAGGTCACATCCCCATGTGACTAACACCCAAAGAGTTCTGGGTTTGATCATGTTATGCTTGTGAGAGAGGTTTCAGTCAACGGGTCTGCAACATTCAGATCCGTATGTACTTCGCAAATTTCTATGTCATCTTGTAGATGCAACTACTACGCTACATTTGGAGCCATTTCAAATAACTTTTCTACTTGGAGCTATTCTAAATTGTTGCTCCATTATACGTATCCGGTATCTCTACTCAGAGCTATCCGGATAGGTGTTAAGCTTGCATCGACGTAACTCTTTACGTCGAACTCTTTATCACCTCCATAACCGAGAAACATATCCTTTTTCCTCTAAGGATAATTTAGACCGCTATCTGGTGATCTACTCCTAGATTACCTTTGTACCCTCTTGCCAGATATGTGGCAAGGCACACATCAGGTGCGGTACTCAGCATGGCATACCGTATAGAGCCTATGAAAAAAAGCATAGGGGACGACCTTCGTCCTTCCTCTTTCTTCTGCCGTGGTTGAGCTTTAAGTCTTAACTTCATACCTTACAACTCAGGCAAGAACTCCTTCTTTGACTGATCCATCTTGAACACCTTCAAGATCATGTCAAGGTATGTGCTCATTTGAAAGTACCATTAAGCGTTTTGATCTACCCTTATAGATCTTGATGCTCAATGTTCAAGTAGCTTAATCTAGGCTTTCCATTGAAAAACACTTTCCAAATAACCCTATATGCTTTCCAGAAATTCTACGTCATTTCTGATCAACAATATGTCAACAACATATATTCATCAGAAATTCTATAGTGCTCCCACTCACTTCTTTGGAAATACAAGTTTCTCATAAACTTTGTATACACCCAAAATCTTTGATCATCTCATCAAAGCATACATTCCAACTCCGAGATGCTTACTCCAGTCCTTAGAAGGATTGCTGGAGCTTTGCATACTTATTAGCATCTTTCAGGATTGACAAAACCTTCCGGTTGTATCACATACAACCTTTCCTCAAGAAAATCGTCGAGGAAACAATGTTTTGACATCCTATCTGCAAGATTTCATAAATAATGCAGTAAGTGCTAACATAATTCCAACAGACTTTTAGCATCGCTACGTGTGAGAAAGTCTCATCGTAGTCAACTCCTTGAACTTGTCGGGAAACACCTTAACGACAAGTCGAGCTTTCTCAATGGTGACACTTACCATCACTGTCTGTCTTCCTTTTAAAATCCATCTGCACCCAACAGCCTTACGACTATCAAGTAGTTCTTTCAAAGTCTACACTTTGTTTTCATATATGGATCCTCTCTCGGATTATATGGCCTCGAGCCAATTTTCGGAATCCAGGCCCACCATCGCTTCTCGATAGCTCATAGGTTCATTGTTGTCTAGCAACATGACTTCCAAGATAGGATTACGTACCACTCTGAAGTAGTACGCATCCTTGTCATCCTACGAGGTTTGATAGTGACTTGATCTGAAGTTTCATGATCATTATCATAAGCTTCCACTTCAATTGGTGTAGGTGCCACAGGAACAACTCCCTGTGCCCTGCCACACACTAGTTGAAGAGACGGTTCAATAACCTCATCAAGTCTCCACCATCCTCCCACTCAATTCTTTCGATAGAAACTTTTCCTTGAGAAAGGACCCGATTCTAGAAACAGTCCCTTATTGCTTTCGGAGCTGAGACAAGAGGTATACCCAACTGTTTTGGGTGTCCTATGAAGATGCATTTATCCGCTTTGGGTTCGAGCTTATCAGCCTGAATTTTTTTCACATAAGTGTCGCAGCCCCAAACTTTTAAGAAATGACAGCTTAGGTTTCTCTAAACCATAGTTCATACGGTGTCATCTCATCGGAATTATGTGGTGCCCTATTTAAAGTGAATGTGGTTGTCTCTAATGCCTAACCCATAAACGATAGTGGTAATTTGATAAGAGACATCATGGTATGCACCACATCCAATAGGGTGCAGTTGTGATGTTCGGACACACCATCACACTATGGTGTTCCAGGATGTATTAGTTGCGAAACAATTTCCACAATGTCTTAACTCTGTGCCAAACTCGTAATTCAGATATTCATCTCTATGATCATATCATAGATATTTTATCCTCTTGTCACGACGATCTTTCAACTTCACCCTGAAATTACTTGAACCTTTCAATAATTCAAATTCGTGATTCATCAAGTAAACATACTCAACATCTACTCAAATCATCTGTGAAGTAAGAACATAATGATATCCACTACACGCCTCAGCACTCATTGGACTGCACACATCAAAATGTATTACTTCCAGCAAGTCGCTTTCTTGTTCCATTTCACTGAAACAAGGCTTTCAGTCATCTTGCACATGTGGTATGATTTTGCATATCTCAAGTGATTCAAAATCAAGTGAGTCCAAATGATCCATCTTACTGGAGTTTCTTCATGAGTATACACCAATAGACATGGTTCACATGTTTCAAACTTTTCAAAACGAGTGAGTCCAAAGATCCATCAACATGGAGGTTCTTCATGTGTTTTACACCAATATGACTTACATGGCAGTGCCACAAGTAAGTGGTACTATCTTATATCTTTTGGCATGAAAATGTGTATCACTACGATCGAGATTCAATAAACCATTCCTTTAGGTGCAAGACCATTGAAGGTATTATTCAAATAAATAGAGTAACCATTATTCTCCTTAAATGAATAACCGTATTGCGATAGACATAATCCAATCATGTCTATGCTCAACGTAAACACCAAATGACAATTATTCAGGTTTAATACTAATCTTGATGGTAGAGGGAGCATGCGATGTTTGATCACATCAAACTTGGAAACACTTCCAACACATATCGTCAGCTCACCTTTTAGCTAGTCTCCGTTTATTCCGTAGCTCTTTTATTTCGAGTTACTAACACTTAGCAACCGAACCGGTATCTTAATACCCTAGTGCCACTAGGAGTACTAGTAAAGTACACATTAACATAATGTATATCCAATATACTTCTATCGACCTTGTCAGCCTTCTCATCTACCAAGTATCTAGGGTAATTCTGCTCCAGTGGCTGTTCCTCTTATTACAGAAGCACTTAGTCTCGGGTTTGGGTTCAACCTTGGGTTTCTTCATTAGAGCAGCAGCTGATTTGCCGTTTCATGAAGTATCCCTTCTTTCCCTTGCCCTTCTTGAAACTAGTGGTTTTACTAACCATCAACAATTGATGCTCCCTTTTGATTTCTACTTTCGCGGTGTCGCGAATAGCTCAAGGATCATATATATCCCTGATATGTTATAGTTCATCACGAAGCTCTAGTAGCATGGTGGTAATGACTTCGGAGAAACATCACTATCTCATCTGGAAGATCAACTCCCACTCGATTCAAATGATTGTTGTACTCAGACAATCTGAGCACAAGCTCAACAATTGAGCTTTTCTCCCTTAGTTTGCGGGCTAAGAAAATCGTCGGAGGTCTTATACCTCTTGACGTGGGCACGAGCCTGAAGTCCCAATTTCAGCCCTCGAAACATCTCATATGTTTCGCGACGTTTCAAAACATCTTCGATGTCTCAACTCTAAACCGTTTAACTGAACTATCACGTAGTTATCAAAATGTGTATGTCAGATGTTCGCAACATCCACAGACGACGTTTGAGGTTCAGCACACTGAGCGGTGCATTAAGGACATAAGCCTTCTATGAAGCAATGAGGACAATCCTCAGTTTACGGACCTAGTCTGCATAATTGCTACTATCAACTTTCAACTAAATTTTCTCTAGGAACATATCTAAACAGTAGAACTGAAGCGCGAGCCACGACATAATTTGCGAAGACCTTTGGACTATGTTCAGGATAATTAAGTTCATCTTATGAACTCCCACTCAGATAGACATCCCTCTAGTCATCTAAGTGATTACATGATCCGAGTCAACTAGGCCGTGTCTGATCATCACGTGAGACGGACTAGTCAACATCGGTGAACATCTTCATGTTGATCGTATCTACCATACGACTCATGCTCGACCTTTCAGTCTCTTGTGTTCCGAGGCCATGTCTGTACATGCTAGGCTCATCAAGTCAACCTAAGTGTTTTGCATGTGTTCTGAGGCCATGTCTGTACATGCTAGGCTCGTCAACACCCGTTGTATTCGAACATAAGAATCTATCACACCCGATCATCACGTGGAGCTTCGTAACGACGAACTTTCGCATTGGTGCACAGTTAGGGGGAACACTTTCTTGAAATTTTAATGAGGGATCATCTTATTTACTACCGTCGTTCTAAGCAAATAAGATGTATAAACATGATAAACATCACATGCAATCAAATATTGACATGATATGGCCAATATCATATTGCTCCTTTTGATCTCCATCTTCGGGGCTCCATGATCATCATCGTCACCGGCATGACACCATCATCTCCATCATCGTGTCTTCATGAAGTTGTCTCGCCAACTATTACTTCTACTACTACAGCTAACGGTTAGCAATAAAGTAAAGTAATTACATGACGTTTATGTTGACACGCAGGTCATAAATAAATTAAGACAACTCCTATGGCTCCTGCCGGTTGTCATACTCATCGACATGCAAGTCGTGATTCCTATTACAAGAACATGATCATCTCATACATCACATATATCATTCATCACATCCTTTGGACATATCACATCACATAGCATACCCTGCAAAAACAAGTTAGACGTCCTCTAATTGTTGTTTGCATGTTTTACATGGCTGCTATGGGTTTCTAGCAAGAACGTTTCTTACCTACGCAAAAACCACAACGTGATATGCCAATTGCTATTTACCCTTCATAAGGACCCTTTTCATCGAATCCGATCCGAGTAAAGTGGCAGAGATAGACACCCGCTAGCCACCTTATGCAACTAGTGCATGTCAGTCGGTGGAACCAGTCTCACGTAAGAGTACGTGTAAGGTCGGTCCGGGCCGCTTCATCCCACGATGCCGCCGAATCAAGATAATACTAGTAACGGCAAGTAAATTGACAAAATCAACACCCACAACTGCTTTGTGTTCTACTCGTGCACAGAAACTACACATAGACCTAGCTCTGATACCACTGTTGGGGAACGTAGCAGAAATTCAAAAATTTCTACGCATCACCAAGATCGATCTATGGAGTAATCTAGCAACGAGGGGAAGGAGAGTGCATCTACATACCCTTGTAGATTGCTAAGCGGAAGCGTTCAAGTGAACGGGGTTGATGGAGTCATACTCGTCATGATCCAAATCACCGATGATCCTAGTGCCGAACGGATGGCACCTCCGTGTTCAACACACGTACAGCCCGGTGACGTCTCCTACGCCTTGATCCAGCAAGGGGAGAAGGAGAGGTTGGGGAAGACTCCATGCAGCAGAAGCACGACGGTGTGGTGGTGGTGGAGGAGCACGGGACTCCAGCAGGGCTTCTCCAAGCACTACGAGAGACGAGGAGGGAGAAGGGTAGGGCTGCGCCAAGAAGGAGATCGAATCGTGTCTCTAGCAGCCCAAAGCCTCAAGTATATATAGGGGGAGGGGAGGGGCTGCACCCCCACCTAGGTTTCCACCCCTAGGGG
>NC_041382.1:435043447-435121072 GCF_002162155.2 Triticum dicoccoides
CACCACTAGGTGGGCCTTAGGCCCATCTGAGCCTAGGGTTTGCCCCCTTCCACTCTCCCTTGCGCCTTGGGCCTTGGTGGGGGGGCGCACCAGCCCACCTGGGGCTGGTCCCCTCCCACACTTGGCCCATACAGCCCTCCGGGGCTGGTGGCCCCACTTGGTGGACCCCCCGGACCCTCCCGGTGGTCTCGATACGTTACCGATAAAACCCGAAACTTTTCCGGTGACCAAAACAGGACTTCCCATATATAAATCTTTACCTCCGGACCATTCCGGAACTCCTCATGACGTCCGGGATCTCATCCGGGACTCCGAACAACATTCGGTAACCACGTATATCTATTCCCTATAACCCTAGCGTCATCGAACCTTAAGTGTGTAGACCCTACGGGTTCGAGAACCATGCAGACATGACCGAGATAACTCTCCGGTCAATAACCAACAGCGGGATCTGGATACCCATGTTGGCTCCCACATGTTCCACGATGATCTCATCGGATGAACCACGATGTCAAGGACTTAATCAATCTCGTATACAATTCCCTTTTGTCTAGCGGTACGATACTTGCCCGAGATTCGATCGTCGGTATCCCGATACGTTGTTCAATCTCGTTACTAGAAAGTCTCTTTTACTCATTCCATAACACATCATCCCATGATCAACTCCTTGGTCACATTGTGCACATTATGATGATGTCCTACCGAGTGGGCCCAGAGATACCTCTCCGTTTACATAGAGTGACAAATCCCAGTCTTGATTCATGCCAACCCAACAGACACTTTCGGAGATACCTGTAGTGTACCTTTATAGCCACCCAGTTACGTTGTGACGTTTGGCACACCCAAAGCACTCCTACGGTATCCGGGAGTTGCACAATCTCGTGGTCTAAGGAAATGATACTTGACATTAGAAAATCTTTAGCATACGAACTACATGATCTTGTGCTAGGCTTCGGATTGGGTCCTGTCCATCACATCATTCTCCTAATGATGTGATCCCGTTATCAACGACATCCAATGTCCATGGTCAGGAAACCGTCTATTGATCAACAAGCCAGTCAACTAGAGGCTTACTAGGGACATGGTGTTGTCTATGTATCCACACATGTATCTGAGTTTCCTATCAATACAATTCTAGCATGGATAATAAACGATTATCATGAACAAGGAAATATAATAATAACCAATTTATTATTGCCTCTAGGGCATATTTCCAACAATGGCGACCAATGCTCTGATACCAATTGAAAGGATCAAGAAGAAGTGTCTAGAGGGGGGTGAATAGACTCTTAGCAATAAAAGTTGCAGTTTTTAATTTCTTTAGGTTGAAGTGGAGTTTTAGCACAAGTTCACACATTTATAATACATATCAAGCAAGTATGACAAGAGTATATGAGCAACGGAAAGTAAAGCATGCAAGTTGCAAGAATGTAAGGGGATGAGATTGAAGTGTGCAAATGCAATTGGAGACACGGAGATTTTTTATCTGTGGTTTGATAGGTGGTGCTATCATACATCCACGTTGATGGAGACTTCAACCCACGAAGGGTAATGGTTGCGCGAGTCCACAGAGGGATCCACCCACGAAGGGTCCACGAAGAAGCAACCTTGTCTATCCCACCATGGCCGTCGCCCATGAAGGACTTGCCTCACTAGGGTAGATCTTCATGAAGTAGGAAATCTCCTTGCCCTTACAAACTCCTTGGTTCAATTCCACAATCTTGACGGAGGCTCCCAAGTGACACCTAACCATTCTAGGAGACACCGCTCTCCAAGAGGTAACAAATGGTGTGTTGATGATGAACTCCTTGCTCTTGTGCTTCAAATGATAGTCTCCCCAACACTCAACTCTCTCTCATAGGATAGGATTTGGTGGAAAGATGATTTGAGTGGAAAGCAACTTGGGGAAGGCTAGGGATCAAGATTTATGTGGTTGGAATGGAATATCTTGACCTCAACACAAGTGTAGGTGGTTCTCTCTTAGAAAATGTATGTTGGAAGTGTAGGCATGTTCTGATGGCTCTCTCCATGAATGAAGAGTGAGTGGAGGGGTATATATAGCCTCCACACAAATTCTAACCATTACACACAATTTACCAAAATCGGTGGGACCGAATTAGAAAACTTGATCGGACCGAATTGGTTCATAATGTGACCGTTAGGCATTTCGGTGGGACCGACTTGATCAACTCGGTGGGACCGATGTGCTAGGGTTAGGGTAAAGCTCATCTCGGTTGGACTGATTACACAAACTCGGTGGAACCTATTTTGGTAATAAGCCAAACAGAGAGTTGGCCAGGCAAACTTAGTGGGGCCGATTTCATATTTTGGTGAGACCAAAATTAATGTAATAGGCAACAGAGAGTTTGCAAGCCCATCTCGGTCAGATAGAGATCCTATTGGTGAGATCGAATTGATTAGGGTTTCTGGCAGTGGCTTATGTCAAGTGAACTCGGTGGTGCCGGGTAGATCAAATCGGTGGGGCCGAGTTTGACTTTTGGTTTGGGACATATTTGGATGTGAGAAAGTAGTTGAGGGTTGTGGAGCATATCACTAAGCACTTTGAGCAAGCAAGCCATTAAGCAACACCTCACCCCCTCTTGATAGTATTGGCTTTTCCTATGGACTCAATGTGATCTTGGATCACTAAATTGAGAAAATGTAAAGTCTTGTGCTTTGAGCTTGAGCCAATCCTTTGTCCTCAGCATCTTGAATGGGTTCCACATCCTCTAGTTCATGCCACTCCATTATTGAACTTATCTGAAACATACTATGTAGAAGCATTAGTCCAACAAGAGATATGTTGACATTAATTACCAAAATCACCCAGGGAGCACTTATGCTTTCACTTGACCTTGACTGAACGGGAGGCATGCGAGCGCCGTCCGGTGCGCATGCTGACCGAGAGGTGTGCAAGCTGTCCAAGAGTGCGCAGGCTCATCGGGAAGCGTGCGAGCCGTATGCTGCGCAGGCTCACTAGGAAGCGAGCCCTTTGATTTCCATGGCCTCCCGCCTTGCTCGCGTCCTCTCCATTAATGGCGCCCAAGCCACAGTTTAATTCGCTTTTTAAATATAAAACACTCATCACAAACGTTTTAGTTAGAACACCCGTATGCAAACCGAAAGCTTCCCCAGGAAACCAAGAGAAAATGTGCCGAGCAGGATTTCTGCAGCTCTTGATCGCAAACGATTTAGATAGAACACCCGTATGCAAAGTGAGTGCAGCGCATGATTTGTGCATCCCTTCAATACAAACGGTTGTTCTGGATGACCCGTGTGCAACCATGTACAAACAATTTGGTACGATGTGCATCTGTCATATTGGGTATGTTGCCATTTGTCAAACTGGAAAGATTTACATTTGTTGATCTAGTAATGTTGCCATTTGTCAATCCTTGTAACACTGCGATTTGTCAAAATATGCAGCTAGAAATCATTAGCACTATGTAATTTTTGAAACTAAAATTCAATAATTAAGCTAGAAATCATTCCCCAATTGCTGCCAACTACGTACTAAAATAGCTAGTTCAACTATATATACTAGCTAATTTTAAGTACGTTGTACAGTTCAACCACACATCTATAGTCAGATGAACGGAATAAAATAGGCCCTAAATACTACTACATACTACCACGGAGGGGCTTTGTGCTACTTCCGGCAGCCTCTCCTCTGCCGAGAGCGCCTAGTGAGGCAGAGGAGGAGGAGCCTGACGAGCTGAACAAATGCAATACGGTGCCTGCCGCTGCTGCACGTTCAGTGACGCTCGCAAGCTCGAACGCCCACTACTGCTCCAGGCGATCCCTCTCGAAGCGGCCGGACTGCTCGTGGATCTCCTGATTCCTCGCCTCTGCGTCGGCATGTGCTGCGGCCACACCTGCGGTAAGGCTCTTTGCGTGCTCGACGAGGCGCTCCTCCTCTTCCCGCAGGAACTCGTTGTAGCGCGCAAGGTCCCTGACGCACGTGCGGGCCTCCACCTCCACCCCCCTCCTTCGGGCGGCGGTGGCGGAGCGGGTGATGATCCCGGCGGTCGATGGTAGGCTGGCGGCCACGACGGCCGATGATGGGGTGGTGGCCACGACCACCACCTCCCGCCTTCGGGTCACGGTGGCGGAGTGGGTGATGGCCACGGTGGCGGAGCGGGTGATGGCCATGGTGGCCGGCAGTGGGGTGGCGGCCACGACGGCTACCTCCCGCCTTCGGGCCTCGGTGGCGGAGCGGGAGATGGCCCTGGCTTTCGATGGTGGTGTGGCGGCAACGGCGGTCGGCAATAGCTGCCGGCGGGCAGCGGCAACAGAGCGTGTGGTGGGTGTTCCACGCACATCCAACAGGGAAGCCACACACACTACACTACGCCGGGGACTGCGCCGCCGCCGCGGTGTAGCCTCCTAGCTAGAGCTTTCCTCTGATGATGGCGGAGTGGCTGAGCGACGATGACGGACCGGTGCCATTGCCGATTGTGGAAGAAGCAGACGAGATAAGCTACAAGGAGGGAGGGGAAAATGCGACGCAAGACTCGCCGGCCGTGAGGGTTTTTATAGCAGGCCGGTAAGTATTGGGATTTTGG
This sequence comes from Triticum dicoccoides, assembly GCF_002162155.2. Classification (NCBI taxonomy): domain Eukaryota; kingdom Viridiplantae; phylum Streptophyta; class Magnoliopsida; order Poales; family Poaceae; genus Triticum; species Triticum dicoccoides. The sequence continues at coordinate 435,048,013 of NC_041382.1, forward strand.
GGGATTTCACGAAGTCAGGCGGGAAGCTTGCGCGGGAACCTGCGAGGTTGCGTGGGAACGGGCTCACCGACAATTCATTGCGCCACCGTTTGGCCAAAAGAACGCCCCCGCGCGCTGCGCAAGCTTGCGCTGTAAGCCATCTGCGACAACGGGGTGACAAGACGTGCGAGAGGAGGACGAGAGGACACGTACACATACAGTTAATAAAAAAACGTTTGTGATTTAGTTACCTATTATACCCCCGTCCTGGTTTATAAGTAGGATTTATTAACTAATAAAATACGAATGCATGTCACCATAGATTATATCGTTGGAGTCGTATTTGAACATAGTTTCCAGCTATACAGTTTTTGTAACATGCATTAACAATTTTTTGGTTAAATTTAAGGTTATACACTAGCAAGCGTTTGCCCGCAACACACACGGCTTATTCCATCACAAACAACTCTGATGGATCAACTGTCTGCCACGTATCACATACGCAACTCTAATATGGTCCGTGCTTGATGTCTCTGACATCGCTCACATAGTTCGTCTTATTTGCCACGTATCACTATGCCGTCCTCTGCTCACGTCCCTCAGCAAGCTCTGCTCGTCGTTAGGCACCGCAGGGCGCTGTGCTCGCCGTTAGGCGCCGCGGCGCGCTCGGTCGCGTCCATTGGCGCGCTCTGCTCGCATCCGTCGGCACGCTCGGCTTGTGGACAAATTTTCCTTGAGGCGACCACGGAGTGCTTTGCTCGCGTCCCTCCGCGCATGCTCTGCCAGCGGTTGGGCATGCACACGATCACGTCGGGGGCCCCATATGCATGCAGTTGCACCGCGCGCGTTGCCATGCGACGCAGTTACGTGCAGCATGATGGAGTTATGCGCTGCAAATTAGAACTGCCATCAGGGCCTGCCGATATTCCTAGCTGTCCGGCTTCCCCTTTAATTCTCGCGGCCATTATAACCTTAGTCTCTGCAACCTTTCGATCGCGCCCCAAAACACAACAAGCACACCCACGACGACACATAGAGAGGGGATGTCCGGCGGCTCTCCAATGGAGTTCGGCGAGTATAGATTGGAGACCCATGCGAGAGAGACAGATCTCTCGGTGGTGTACACCATTGACCCGGCCGTGGTGGACGACTACATCAACAGTGTTGAGCAGTTGCTTGCTGGAGACAAGTACAAGGTGGTCGACATCGACCTCCAGTACACCGCCGGTCATCCTGGCATAGATCAGAAGGTTAGCGTCGCCCAGTTGTGCGTGCGCCATCATGTCCTCATCTACCACTACTGCATGGCCACAGGGCCTTGCGACCGTTTCAACAGGTTTGTCAATAGCACCGACTACAAGTTCACCATGGTGGATACCAAAGACGATGTAAAAGCGCTCAGTGTTACGGGCTTGGCCTGCAAGAACCTTGTTGAAATCCGTGACCACTACATGTTCAGCACGAAGTAGGACTCCCTGGTTGAACTCACCTCAGCCATCATCGACCCCTACTACGAAAAGATGAAGCAGGATGCCTGGAGAACAAGTCCCGTATCCTGGTACAAGGCCTAGATGCGGCAACTAGATGAACCTTACCTATGGTTCGCGGCCAAGAGCGTGTACACATGCTACAAGATGCACAGGTGGATCGTTGACATGAGGAAGTGCCTAGTTACCCAAATCGACGAGCCCGGATCGAGCCATAAGAAGAGAAGCTTCACAATAAGTAGATGATGATCAGATGATCGTTATGCTAGTTAATCATGCATGTAATATATAGTTTACTTTATTGGTGTGTGTGGAAATGTCATGTGTGTAGTAGCCACCTATGTAATTATGCATGTAATAGTTTACTTTGGTGTGTGCAAATGCCATGGTTGTAGTAGCTACCTATGTAAGTGGATGTTTAATTTGGTTATGCAAGCATGTCCTTATAAGTGTGTGTGTGTATATATATATATTGTTGTTCTGTATGCAATCCCATCGCACAACACATGTCTTATTAGTAGCAACCGTCTGTGTTCTTATCGGTCTTCAGACACATTTCTGATTACAGACCTGTTTGCCGCGTATCACACACATCTTGTTAAGTTGAGCCGTTTCTGTTCTATTGTGTCAATGCAAACAGTTCATCCTAGTGAACCACATGCTGTATATCACACACACCTTTGATTTGGCTGACCGTTTCTTTTGTGTTGCCTAATCAATAACAGTTCATCTGAGTGAACCATATGTTGTGTATCGCACACGCCTCCATCTGGCCGGCCATTTCTTTTGTTCCTCCTCATCGCAAACAATTCATTAAACTGTACCATATGCCCTTCATCACACACACAACTGAAACCTGAACCGTGTTTGATGCATCCGTCATCGCAAACGTTTTACACATTTCTGACGGTTTTCATACAGCACCGTTTGCGATTATGGCATCACACACAGTTTCTCGAAGGGTCTCTGATCGTAGTGTCGCGTTGGCAGCATCCTGCAATAGTGATCATCAACACACCATCTATTACCTTTTGGAGAGTCGTGTCTCCTAGATTGGTTAGGTGTCACTTGCGAGCCTTCGCCAAGATTGTGGAGTTGAACCAAGGAGTTTGTAAGGGCAAGGAGATCGCCTACTTCGGGAAGATCTACCCAAGTGAGGCAAGTCCTTCATGGGTGATGGCCATGGTGGTGAAGGAAATATGCCCTAGAGGCAATAATAAAGTTATTATTTATTTCCTTATATCATGATAAATGTTTATTATTCATGCTAGAATTGTATTAACCGGAAACTTAGTACATGTGTGAATACATAGACAAACAGAGTGTCACTAGTATGCCTCTACTTGACTAGCTCGTTGAATCAAAGATGGTTAATTTCCTAGCCATAGACATGAGTTTTCATTTGATTAATGGGATCACATCATTAGAGAATGATGTGATTGACTTGACCCATCCGTTGGCTTAGCACGATGATCGTTTAGTTTGTTGCTATTGCTTTCTTCATGACTTATACATGTTCCTATGACTATGAGATTATGCAACTCCTGAGTACCGAAGGAACACTTTGTGTGCTACCAAACGTCACAACGTAACTGGGTGATTATAAAGGTGCTCTATAGGTGTCTCCGATGGTGCTTGTTGAGTTGGCATAAATCAAGATGAGGATTTTTCACTCCGATTGTCGGAGAGATATCCCTGGGCCCTCTCGGTAATGCACATCACTATAAGCCTTGCAAGCATTGTGACTAATGAGTTAGTTGCGGGATGATGTATTATGGAACGAGTAAAGAGACTTGCCGGTAACGAGGTTGAACTAGGTATTGAGATACCGACGATCGAATCTCGGGCAAGTAACATACTGATGACAAAGGGAACAACGTATGTTGTTATGCGGTTTGACCGATAAAGATCTTCATAGAATATGTAGGAACCAATATGAGCATCCAGGTTCCGCTATTGGTTATTGACCGGAGACAAGTCTCGGTCATGTCTACATAGTTCTGAAACCCGTAGGGTCCGCACGCTTAAAGTTCGATGACGATCGGTATTATGAGTTTATATGTTTTGATGAACCAAAGATAGTTCGGAGGATGTGATCACGGACATGACGAGGAGTCTCGAAATGGTCGAGACGTAAAGATTGATATATTGGACGGCTATATTCGGACACCAAAAGTGTCCCGGATGATTTCAAAGAAAACCAGAGTGCCGGAGGGGTTACCGGAACCCCCCGGGGAAGTATTGGGCCTTAGTGGGCCTGAGGGGAGAGAGAGGGCTGCAGCCCAGGAGGTGGCGCGCCCCCTCCCATGGGGAGTCTGAATTGGACTAGGGGAGGGGTGCGCGGCCCCTCTTTCCCTCTCCCTCTCCCTCTCTTTCCTTCCCCTTCCCTCTTCCTAGTTCGACTAGGAAAGGATGAATCCTCTTCCTAATAGGAAGAGGATTCCTCCTCTCCTTGGGGCACACCAAGGCTGGCTGGCCTCCCCCTTGCTCCTTTATATACGGGGGCGGGGGGGGCACCCAAAGACACACAAGTTGATTGTTCCAAGCCGTGTGCGGTGCCCTCCTCCACCATAATCCACCTCGATCATATCATAGCGGTGCTTAGGCGAAGCCCTGCGTCGATAGCAACATCATCACCGTCATCATGCCGCCGTGCTGACGGAACTCTCCTACGAAGCTCTGCTGGATCAGAGTTCGTGGGACGCCATCGAGCTGAATGTGTGCTGAACTCAGAGGTGTCGTGTGTTCGGTACTTGGATCGGTCGGATCGTGAAGACGTACGACTACATCAACCGCGTTCTCATAATGCTTACGCTTACGGTCTATGAGGGTACGTGGACGATACTCTCCCCTGTCGTTGCTATGCATCACCATGATCTTGTGTGTGCTTAGGAAATCTTTTGAAATTACTACGTTTCCCAACAGGTGGGATAGTCAAGGTTGCTTCTTCGTGGACCCTTCGTGGGTGGAGCCCTCCATGGACTCGTGCAACTGTTACCCTTCGTGGGTTGAAGTCTCCATCAATGTGGATGTACGATAGCACCACCTATTGGAACCACGCCAAAAATCTCCATGTCTACATTGCGTTTGCTCCCCTCAAACTCCTCTCCTTTACCTTCATATGCAATGATTTACATTCCGCTGCTATACTCTTAGAATTGCATGTGTAGGTTGATTACCTGACTTGTGATAAGTTGCTAAAATCTGCCAAGACTTAAAATTGGGAAAAGGTAAGATTTTTATTTGGTCAAGTAGTCTAATCACCCCCCTCTAGACATACTTTTGATCCTACAAGTGGTATCAGAGCCTTGGTCTCCATTTGCCTTGATTTCCATAGCTTTGGTGATCATAGCCTTGGTTTCACAACCTAGGAGAGTATGGCGTCTAGCGAGGGAAATTACCACCATAGAGGTCCTTACTTTGATGGTACTAATTTTGCTAGTTGGAAGCATAAGATGAAAATGCATATTCTTGGACATAACCCCGCCATTTGGGCTATTATGTGTATTGGCTTGCAAGGTGAATTCTTCGGTGGGGGAGAACCGAATCATGAAGCTACCACGGAAGAATTGAAGATGTTGCAATACAATGCTTAAGCTTGCGATATCCTCTTCAACGGATTGTGCCCCGAAGAATTCAACAAAATCAGCCGTCTTGAGAATGCAAAGGAAATTTGGGATACTTTGATTGGTATGCACGAAGGTACCGACTCCGTCAAGGAATCCAAATTGGATGTGCTTCAAAGTCAGCTTGACAAGTTCAAAATGAAGGATGGTGAAGGTGTCGCTGAAATGTACTCTAGGCTTGCTCTCATCACAAATGATATTGTCGGCTTAGAAAGTGAAGAGATGATGGACAGATTCATCATCAAGAAGATCCTAAGAACCTTGGATGTAAAATATGATACCGTGTGCACTTTGATCCAAATGATGCCCTATTACAAAGATATCAAGCCAACAGAAGTCATTGGTAGAATTTTTGCTCATGAGATGTCACTCGAGGAGAAAGAAGAGCTTCACAACAAGTGTAGTTGTGCTTACAAAGCCTCATGTGATGCTCCTACATCATCAAGTGAGAAAAAAAATTCTTCAATGAGGAATTGAGCCTAATGGTGAAGAACTTCAACAAGTTCTACAAGAGTAGAAGCAAAGAAAGAAGTTCCAAGTCAAGGTCCTACAATGACAAAAGATCTTCTAGTCGTGAGCGTAATTGCTACAATTGTGGAAGACTCGGACACTACTCCAATGAGTGTACAATTCCCTACAAAAGAAGAGAAGACTCACTTAAAAGGAGAAGTAGAAGAGAATAATCACCTCCAAGAGAAAGAAGGAGTAGAGATGATCGTTATGAACGAAGAACCTCTCGTAGAAGCAAGGATTCGAAAAGGAAGGACATTTCATCAAGGAGCTATACAAAACAAAGACATCAAACTCATGTTGGTGAATGGGTATCCGTCTCCGACTCCGACCACCACTCCGGGAGAAGTTATCACTCCGACTCCGAATATACTCAAGATGAAGGTGTTTCCGGTCTAGCACTTGTGTCAACCAACTCCTATGACATATTTGACTCACCAAATGAAGGAATTGGAACGTGCTTCATGGCTAAAGGCCCAAAGGTATCACACCCCGAGTATGCTAATTTCAATAGTGATGAAGATGATTTGCTAGGTGATGATGATTTACTTGTTGACAACTCTAGTGATGAAAACTTTGATGAACTTGTTATTAATCATGCTAATCAAGATAAAACTATTGACGATGATAAGAAGGTCATTGAGCGTCTAACTAAAGAACTAAACACTCTTAAGTTAGCTCATGAAACTACCTTGGAAGATCATCTAGAGATTTTAAATACTCATGAGAAGCTACGCCTTGAAAAGCTCAATCTTGAGCAAGAGCATGGGTTCTTAAAATCAATCAATGATGATCTTCATAAGAAAAGTTCTTACATTGCCAAGTGTTTACTCTTGTCTACTTACATGCTACAAGTAAAATCTAGCAACAAGAGTAAGAAAGATTCTTCTTCTAGTAGTAACAATAATCATGCTAAATCCAATATTGTTGCTTCTAGTAGTTCTCTTGATTCCACTAATGATTCTCTTAGCCAAGTTACACCCGAGCAAGAAAATAACTTATTGAAGGGAATTATAGAGAAAGGTGTTTACAAGAGCCTTGCCGGAAGTAAGCAATTTGAGGAAATTGTACGCAAGCAAGGAAGGCACCGGAAGAATCAAGGTGTAGGTTTTGAACGAAAGTTCAATGCCAATGGAGTTGAGTGGGAAGAAGATCAATACCCCAAGACGAAGTTTGTTCCTCAACAAGAGAAGTATGATCCTACTTCCTTCAAGGGGACACAAGCTCAAGATGATCTTCCACCACAAGACCACAAGCAAAAAGGCAAGGACAAGCTTCAAGCGGAGATTGATGCATTTGAAGAAGCTCCTCAGGCCTTGGTCAAGTGGGTTCCCAAGACTACATCAAGTTCTATTTCATCAAGTACGATTACAACTCCAAGGATTCCCATCAGGATGATGTGGATCCCGAAGAAGAACAACTAGAGAGTTCTTGAGGGTGACTCCACCAACATATTTCACTCATATTATTTTGGCGAGAACAAGTGCAAACAACTTCCACATCTTGCACTAGTTCAAGGAGTCACAAACCCTCTTGTTGGTAAGACAAGGGACAAGGTAACCTAATGCTTTCATGGACATCATCCTGTGTGTACTTCAGTCTATGTCTATGGACATCCTTGTTTGTTCCTTGTAGGACTAACCCATGTAGGTATTGAAAGTGCAACTCACTCCAACGGATTGCTCCAAATGATCTACATCAACATTGAGCATCCAGATCTTCAACATCTACATGACGTCATCATTGACAAAACCCAATGTTAGTTCATCCCTCTTAGGGGGGGATATCACATCTAGGGGGAGCTTTACTCTAAGAATTGAGCTAAAGCAACTCTAATGGTGTGAACACAACAATGCTTTATGTAAAAGTGGTAACCCCATGTGTGCTTAAACGATGAGTATGACCTACGATCAAATGTTCTCATTTGACACCTCAGTCAATATACTCATATATAGATGACCTAGTCATCACCAATTGCTTGATAGATGCTAGAGTGTTTGTGCATGCTTTGCCACATATTTCATTTGCCATCTTATTGTGTGAGCATGTTGATTGCATATTTTTCTCATTCGAGGACATCCATTTGTTGCTTTGATTGTTTTGTCTTTTTGTTTTGCCAAATGGATGGACAAGAATTCCTAAGAATTTCCTCTAGCTCTCTATGCTTTTCTCCTCTCAAACTCTATTCATGCTACATCACAAAGTTTGATCAAGTCAGATTCGAACCCTCTGGGTGAGGAGCACACGGAGTCACCGATTCGTCATAGACTTAAACTTCCAAAAACTCTATGTGTATTTCGGTCTGACCGATTCATCCATTTCGGTCATACCGAGTTCATTGAGTTGATCGAGGTTTTCAATGTTAGTGCAACCGATTTAAACAATTCAGTGACACCGAGTTGCAATAACCGCTTGTGATTCTGCATCCTGGTGCCACCGAGTCGTTCCACTCGATCACACCAACAGGGTCACGATATATATACCCATGGGCCAAATTTTGGAAATTATCCGAAACCTTTCGCCCGCACATGGACTGCTCTTCCGACTCGGGTCTCCGGATCGTCTCCTCATCGCCAGCGACCTCCTGGCGCTGGTCTCTGCTGCCGCCAATAGGAATCTTCACCGCCCTTGCCACCGTAGCAATCTCATCGCCAAGTTAGGGTATGAGTTCGATCCTTTGTGCAATATTTACCTCCGATTCTTAGCACAAAGTCAATGCCATGATTCTTACCATGTATGAGATCACTCTATCCAACAAAAACTTCCTTTAGATTAGTTTTGATTCGAAAATTTAGGGTTAGGTTTCCGCCGAACTCATCTCGGACTGACCGAGTTGTAGAAATCGGTCTCACCGATTTGGCTTAGGCCATTGCACTTGTAACTTTCGGTCTGACAGAAACTTTCAAATCGGTGTGATCGAGTTTGATTCTCAGTGAAACCCTAGCAATCTCGGAGCCACCAAATTGTGTCTCGGTCTGATCGATTCCACTAGTTCAGACTCCAATATTGCTTTGGTGGCACCGAGTTTAACAAATAAGTAGCTCCGAAATGCTTTCTGTGGAAAACTAAAACTAAGTCAGCCATAGCGATTTGCTTCTCTGCTGCCAGATGCTATTGAGCTCCACATTATACTGCATGCAAAATGGATGTGGGTGGTGCTTAATTGGAGGACATGAAAGTGATTTTGGCGGAAGGTGTCGCACCGTCGTTCGGGGCATGTGGGACGTGGAAGGAGGAGGATGGTGTGGGTGGGGTGCGGATTATCTGACCATATCGATGAGGTCGCGTAGCAAGAAGAAGGGGCGGTGGTGAGGAGGCCGCGCAGCAAGAAGAAGGGTCACCGGCGAGGAGGCGGCGCTGCAAGAAGAAGGGTTACCGGCGAGGAGGCGGCACTGCAAGAAGAAGGGTTACCGGCGAGGAGGCGGCACTACAAGAAGAAGGGTAGCCGACGAGGAGGCAACGTTGCAAGAAGAAGTGTCGCCAGCGAGGAGGCTGAGCTGGCAGTAAGCAGCTGTGAAGGTTTGAACTTGGAAAGCAAGGAGGAATAGTGGAAATGTGGCTTTTGGTGGGCGGGAGGGGGCGGGGAGATATATATTTCCGTAGTGGCAGAAAAATTTCGCTCGGTGCCGCGAGAAAGTAGCGCACAAGTGTGGTTCAAGCGCGGGTGGTGGACTGTAGATGACAAAGCTTCCTGCGTAAGCCAGATAAGATGATGCGCCAAGATATTTTATATCGCATCCCACACGATTCTTTCTAGTAAACTGTTTGTGGTATACTTGATTTTTTCATTATGTTTTGAAAGACAAAATGGTGTTACAGAGGGAAAGGATGGTGTTTGAGTTGCTAGAACATTTATGTACAGTGAACATGCAACTACGTGAGTGTCGTGAATTATTCCGGGTTCGTTTGGCATTTTTATGCATTAATTGAGTTTCTAGGCATTTAATGTGCATAATTGAAATTTGAACTACAAGACAATTCTCCAGTGCACCAAAGTTTGTTTAAAAATCACATGTGTGTCTTTGGGTGAATTTATAGGTCCCATGCAAGAAATGGGAATGAAATTCAAACATCTGGGCATCGTGGCTCGACCAGGAACATTGAGAAACTTGGTTTTAAATTCCTGGAAATTCAAAACTTGCCTAAAAATCATGAAACTTGGCATGGTGTCATTTCATGGCACCAACATGCTGTGGTAAAAAAATTGGCCACATTTGGATAAGTTTTGGTATAAGCTTCTTGCAAACGGGAGCTTCTCTCGAGAATACTCGTGGTTCCCGAGGGGGGACATGTCACCTTTGTGTGCAAAATGATATACGCTACCCCCTTGATTTTTTACAGAGGCAACATAGAACTATATGAGTGTCGTGTTAAAATTTGGAATTATTTCGGGTTCGTTTGGACTTTTTTATACATTGATTGAATTTCTGGTCATTTAATGTGCATAATTCAAATTTGAACTACAAGCACATGCTCCAGTGCACCAAAGTTGGTTAAAAAATCACATGTGTGTCCTTGGATGAATTTCTAGGTCCCATGCAAGAAATGGGAATGAAATTCAAACATCTGGGTGTCGTGGCTTGGCCAGAAAGATTGAGAAACTTGGTTTTTTAATTCATGTAAATTTAAAACACGCCTGAAAATCATGAAACTTAGCATGGTGTCATGACATGGCACCAACATGCTGTGGTAAATTTTTTGGTCGAATTGGGACAAGCTTTGGTATAAGCTTCTTGCAAACCGAAGCTTCTATCAAGAAGGCTCTTCGTTCCAAGAGGGAACATGTCACCCCCGTGTACGAAATGACATACACTACCTTCTCCCGCCTTAATTTTTTTACACAGGCAGATTAGACCAAATAGAAGTATCGTGCTAAATTTTGGAATTATTTCGGGTTCGTTTGGCCTTTTTATACATTAATTGAATTTCTCGACATTTAATGTGCATAATTCAAATTTGAACTACAAGCACATGCTCCAGTGCACCGAAGTTGGTTGAAAAATAACATCTGTGTCATCGGGAGAATTTGTACTTCCCATGCAAGAAATGAGAATGCAATTCAAACATGTGGGCGTCGTGCTTTGGCTGGAAATATGGAGAAACTTGGTTTTTTAATTCCTGTAAATCTAAAGCACGCCTAAAAATCATGAAACCTGGCATGGTGTCATGACATGACACCAACAGGTTGTGGTAAATTTTTTGGCCGAATTGGGACAAGCTTTGGTATAAGCTTCTTGCAAACTGGAGCTTCTATCAAGAAGGCTCATGGTTCCGAGAGGGAACGTGTCACCTCCTATGCGAAACGACAGACACTGCCTTCTCCCGCCTTGATTTTTTACAGAGGCAACTTAGACCAAATAGGAGTTTCGTGCCAAATTTTGGAATTATTCTGGGTTCGTTTGGCCTTTTATACATTAATTGATTTTCCAGGCATTTAATGCACATAAATTAAATTTGAAGTACAAGCGCATGCTCCAGTGCACGAAAGTTCGTTGGAGAATCATTTATGTGTACTTGGGAGAACTTCTAGGCCCCATGGAAGAAGTGGGAATGGAATTCAAACATCTGGGCGTCTTGGCTTGGCCGGAAAAATCGAGAAACTTGGTTTTAAAATCACCGTAAATCCAAAACTCGCCTAAAAATCATGAAACTTGGCATGGTGTCATGACATGGCACCAACATGATGTGGTGATTTTCCTGTCTGATTTGCGAAGGCGAACACATTAACAATCAACAAAGTCATTTTGGAACAAGTTTTGTCATGTTACAAATCGGAAACACAAGTATTATTGAAACCGTGGGCGTTCTACTTACCAATTACGTGCCATAATGCGTCCCCCTTTTTATTGGCTAGTAGGTGACGTGTGGGGTAGCTATTTGAGTACGGGTGGCGTGCGATTAGACCCCGCGCGTGCTCATTGGGAGGGGATCCCTTTGACCTCTATTTGCTGCCCACCTCCCTCCCAACATCTCCATTAATGGCACCAGATCCCCTGTTTCACAGCATGGCTATGTCTCACTCGACTGAGATTTAAAAGAAAAAAGGAAATCTGAAAGAAAGTTTTGCACAGATCTTGATGTAAGATCTGACGGACCTATATAGCATCGACTGCGACTTATAGCAAGACTGATGAATATAAGGATGATGACAATGGATAATAATCGTCTTACATATTTAGGAAGATAATTTAAAGAGCCACATCCGGCAACGCCCGAAATACACAAGGGCAAAAGAAGAAGGAAGACAACGATCTGGCTCGCTGATCTCTACTTTCTTGATGCGTTGTTGTAGGCCACGGGAACTAGTCTTCACGGCGAGCGGCGATGAGCTATCATGTCCTCAAGATGCTACTTGAGAGCATCCATGTATTCCTCCAGCAGCCTTTTGCGCTTGATGCGGAGCATGGCATTCTCGTCCGTAAATTTCTCAACGATGACGCCGGTCCTCTTCAACAAGGCAGTGGTCTCCTCCTGCTGCTCCGCACTTCCAACGATCTTCACCCTCAGCAGGTCGCACTCGGCCCGGAGCTTCACATTGCCCTCACTTAGTTGCCGGATGACGCCGGTAGCCTGTTCAAACGAGGCTTTCATGTCGTCCTGCAACCTCGCCCAGCCAGAGATCTGGTCCATCTGGCTATGGACGATCACATTCATGCACTTGTAAGAGTCCTCTTCTACCCGCGATACATTTTCCTAGGCCGCCATGGTGCGGGAGGACATCTCTGCTGCATTCGCGGCGCGGCGGGACATCTCTGCTCCTTCCGCAGTGCGACTGGACGAGTCAGCTGCATCGACGGGGCAGCGGGACCTCCGTGTTGCTTAGGAGGCACAGCTAGACCTTTGTGCTGCTACGGCCGTGCGGTGGGACATGTCGGCTGCTTTCACGGCGAGGCGGGACATCTCTCGTGCTTCCGCTTCCATGCTTGCCTCTCCCTGGTGGTAATCTCTTGACCAAGAACTCATGCTGGCCATGGCAGACGCAAGGGAACAATGATGAATGACTTGTTTGTTTTTGTGGATGGGGAGTTGAGGAGGAATGTGCAGTCATCTTGGAGTAGTAGTATTTATAACCGAGTACTAATACGCTCCTAAGTGGGAAACCATTTAGGTTTTGATCGATGTGAATAGGTTTGCAATTAAATATAGCGTGGTAGTAATTTGGAATGTGATGGGACGCAGGCTCAAAATTTATTGATGGTTATATAATTTCTAAGTGCGGCACTATTCCCGGACGGCATAACATGGGCACGCTTTCTCGGCCGCGTACATGGCGTTTGCACCATAGGATGGACCGCAATAGGCAATGTCAGCACACGTCTTATTCGAATAACCACGCGCGCTCATTATTACCATCGTGCATGCTTCTTTTAATTAGAATGTGTGCCTGTCTAGCGCACACATGTTGATCTGTCTAACTATTTTTGTTTGTTGTGGCTAATCACAAACAATTCATCCATGTGAAGTGTATGCCGTCAATCGCAGACGCTTTGATCTGGCTGACCGTTTCTGTTCTGTTGCCTAATCACAAATAGTTAATCCTTCTGAAGAGTATGCCCTCAATCACACACACCTTTATTTAGCTGTCCGTTTCTGTTGTTCCGCCTCATCATAAACAGTTATTTCAACTGAATTGTATGCCGTATATCGCACACGCCTTCATCTGGCTGCCCGTTTCTGTTCTTCTTCCTCATCGCAAACAGTTAATTGAAATGAACTGTATGCCCTGCATCGCACATGCAACTAAAATCGGAACCGTGTTTGATGGCTTTTCCATCACAAACGTTTTGTATCTTTTTTGATGGGTTTTTACATCACCATTTGAGATTAATGCATCGCACACAGTTTCGTCAAAGGGTCTCTGATCGTAGTGTCGTGTTAGCAGCATCCTGCAGTAGTATTAAGATCAATAATGCTGAAGGAACTAATACAAAGGTGATTAATGGGCGAAGAATTAAGCACTATATCTCAGGTACACCTATTAATGTTGAAATTAATATTGTCCAACCCATGACACCGGAAGAATACATAAGAGAAACCTTCCAGAACACTCTAGAACCCTGAAAAGAGGAGGTGTGTGATAAAGTAAACGGACTCCAAAAAATCCGCAAAAATATTTTATGTCAGTTTTGGAATATTACAAAATTTTGGAAAATAAGAAACAACCAGGAAGACAACCGAGATGAGCACAATACACCAGGGCACGCTTGCCTTACCTGGTGCGCCCTGGTCGGTTGTGCCCCCCTCGGGAACCTTGTCGACTCTGTTTTCCTTCCGTATTGCTTGTTTCCCAAGATAAAAAATCTTTATATACCCCCTAGACATATTGACCATCGCATCGCGAAGAAATCCTTTGTTCTTGTTTTGTGATGTTTTTCTGACAAATCTGAAAATATGTCGTATCAAGATTCGGAGGGAGAGAGCTATGTCGTAGACTATATTGCAAACCCAAAGGTTTATGGGGATGTGGAGCGCTACAGTTGGACCACGGAAGAAGAAGAATATTATGGCTTGAAGGGAAAGGAGGAGACAAGCTCAGATGAAGATGAAGCCCCTACCTCAACTTGGGGACATGCACGTGGAATTCCAGAAGTCAAGCCTCCCTAATAATGCAAAGAAACCTAAGATCAAGTTTATCCCTTTTCGTCCTCTACAGGAAAACAAGTAGGCATTATGCGAAAAGATATTAAGGATTGAGCAGGAGGTCAATGACTTAAGGGAGGAAAATTCCATCCTCAAGCGTAAGCTGGAGAAGGATGCTACCATTTCGTCACCACCACCATCATCATCTTCCCCACCAAAGGAGACTTGAGTACTTGGTATGGGCACTCCCCCTGGCTTGTGCCAAGCTTGGGGGAGGAGCCCCGGTATTGTATCACCATCACCTTCATCACCTTTACTTTTCTTGGTTCGATCTTTAGTTATCTCATGAATTAGTTGAATAAAAGTTTAGCATGGTTTATTTTCGAGTCTTAGTTTCGTGATCTATCTATCTATGTAATTGAGTGAGAATTATATAACAAAGTTTACTTTGAGTTTTGCTTCTTTACTTTTATGCTTCAAACAAAATAAGAGAAAATAATGAAAAAGATCATATGCTAATCTTATGTTAAGTAATGACATCACATAAGGAAAAGTACAAGTGGTAAATTTTTTTGAAAGTTGACAAACATAGCATTGGTCAATGATGCAACTCATGAAAATATTAATAAGGGAAGATAAGATTCACATGCAAATACACTATCTTGGACATCTTTTCTGATTGTGAGCCCCCGTCAATTATTATATGCCAAAATTGTTGACGTTGGACAAGGAAGACAACATAATGATTTATATTTGTTCATATTCACATAGAAGTTATATTGTCATAGATCCTTCAACATGCGGGCTTGCTCAATATCTTTTCTAGCCAAAAATCTGCACTAAGTAGAGATACTACTTGTGCATCCAAAAACCCTTAAACCCAAACTCTTATTTTTGAGAGTCCACCATACCTACCTATGGACTGAGTAAGATCCTTCAAGTAAGTTGTCACCGGTGCAAAAAGGCAATAAAAATTGCTTCTAAATGTGTTTGATCATTTAGTGTAAGAGAAAATTGAGTGTTGTACGAACTTATGATGGCAAAGTAATAAAAGCGACAGACTGCATAATAGGTTGCTATCATAAGGGGCAATATAACATGACATTCTTTTGCATTAAGATATTGAGCATACAAACCAAAAAGCGCATGACAACCTCTGCTTCCCTCTACGAAGGGCTTATCTTTTACTTTATGTATTCACTTTTAATGCACGAGTCAAAGTATTCTCCTCTATTCCTTTTTATCTATTCTTTTTGCAAGCATCATGTGGTGGGGAAAGATATAGGCACATATATCCAGTTCGATATGACTGAGCATGAGTTATTATTGTTGACATCACCCTTGAGGTGAATAAGTTGGGAGGCAAAACTATAAGCCCCTATCTTTTTGTGTGTCCGGTTGAAACTTTTTGCTCATGTGTATGCGGTGAGTGTTAGCAATCATAGAAGATTAAATGATAGTTTAGTATGTGGACTTGCCAAAAGGCTCCGATACGAGACCCTTCCTAAAAGTATGATGAATTGTAGTTACAAAGTTGATTGAGAACATAGTTTGTTGGTTTTCAATAGAGTTTATTATTTTACTTCGATGTTGTGATGGATTGTTACTTGTTCATGAGAAGTTATATGATAACGTTATGTGATAAGGTTTTGTAACAAAGTTTGCTTCTATTATAATAATAAGCATGATGCTACTATGTCTGTATTTTGTTTTTATCGACACTTCTCTCTCTAAGCATGTGGGCATGCTTTTCGATATCAGTTTTTTGCTTGAGGACAAGCGAGGTCTAAGCTTGGTGGAGTTGATACATCCATTTTGCATCATGTTTTTCTACTATCATTTATAATGTTTTTATGCATAATAATGCTTTATGGAGTAATTCTAATGCCTTTTCTCTCATAATATGCAAGGTTCACACAAAGAGGGAGAATACCGGCAGCTGGAATTCTGGACCTGAAGAAGCTACGTCAGGACACCTATTCAGCACATCTCCAAATGAGCTGAAAATTTACGGAGAATTATTTTGGAATATATGAAAATACTAGAGCAAATAACTACCGGAGGGGGCCACCTGGTGACCACAAGACACTAGGGTGCACCAGGTCCCCCAGGCGTGCCCTGATGGGTTGTGGCCAGCCCAGCCCACCTCCAGTGCCCATCTTCTGGTATATAAGTCATTTTGACCTATAAAAAATAAAGAGAGGACTTACGGGACAGGGCAACGCCGTCTCGAGGCAGAACTTGGGCAGGAGCAATTTTGCCCTCTGGTAGAGCGATTTCGCTGGGGGGACTTCCCTCCTGGAGGGGGAAATCAAAGCCATCGTCATCACCAACAACACTCTCATATTTGGGAGGCCAATCTCCATCAACATCTTCAACATCATCATCTCCTCTCAAATCCTAGTTCATCTCTTGTGTTCAATCTTTGTACCGGAACCTCAAATTGGTACCTATGGGTGACTAGTAGTGTTGATTACATCTTGTAGTTGATTACTATATGGTTTATTTGGTGGAAGATTATATGTTCAGATCCATTATGCTACTTAATACCCCTTTGATCTTGAGCATGAATATTACTTGTGAGTAGTTACTTTTGTTCTTGAGGCCACGGGAGAAATCATGTTGCAAGTAATCATGTGAATTTGGTATTCGTTCGATATTTTGATGATATGTATGTTGAGATTTCCTTAGTGGTGTCATGTGAATGTCGGCTACATGACACTTTACCATATTTGGGCCTAAGGTAATTCATTATGGAGTAGTTATTATATGATGGGTTGCTAGAGTGACAGAAGCTTAAACCATGGTTTATGCGCTACTTTGTAAGGGGCTGATTGGATCCAAATGTTTAATGCTATGGTTAGATTTTATCTTAATAGTTTTCTCGTAGTTGCGGATGCTTGTGAGGGGGTTAATCATAAGTGGGAGGCTTGTTAAAGTAAGTACAACACCCAAGCACCGGTGCACCCACATATCAAATTATCAAAGTAGCGAACACGAATCAAACCAACATGATGAAAAAGACTAGATGAAATTCCTGTGTGCCCTCGAGAACACTTTGCTTATTATAAGAGACTGTTTTGGCATGTCCTTTGCCACAAAAGGATTGGGCTACCTTGCTACACTTTACTTACCGTTACTGTTACTTGTTCGTTACAAATTATCTTGTTATCAAACTACATGTTACCGACTATTTCAGTGCTTGGAAAAAATACCTTGGTGAAAACCACTTGTCATTTGCTTCTGCTCCTCATTGGGTTCGATACTCTTACTTATCGAAAGGACTACGATTGATCCCCTATACTTATGGGTCATCATAGACAGTTAATATTGTATATTCTTATCTCATTCAATTATAATCCTCTTCTTTTCAAAATATATATGAACACATTCATGGAACCAGCTGAGGAGATTCCAATGCAGAGCATGACCCTGAAGGGAGACACTGAATTCCCAAGAGCGCTAAAAGATATCATGTTAGGCATGGGATTGCAAGGAGAAGCAATATACAAAGGATTTCCAGTCTGGCATGATGGAAGGATGTTGTTTTGTGCAACTGCACATGTATGCCCATCAAGGAGACAACCATGAGGCCAGAGGACTTCATGTCATCACTGTAGGGAAACATAGCAAGCAATTTTAAAAAAATTCGTATGCTCACGCAAGATCTATCTAGGAGATGCATAACAATGAGAGGGGGAGAGTGTGTCCATGTACCCTCCTAGACCGAAAGCGGAAGCGTTTGACAACGCGGTTGATGTAGTCGAACTTCTTCTAGCTCCGACCGATTAAGCACCGAAAGTAAGACACCTTCGAGTTCTACACACGTTCAGCTCGATAACATCCCTCATCCTCTTGATCCAGCAAAGGTGTTGAGGAATATAATGAGTTCCATCAGCACGATGGTGTGGTGACGGTGATGGTGAAGTGATCTGCGCAGGGCTTCGCCTAAGCACTATGAAGATATGACCGGAGGCGTAAACTGTGGAGGGGGGCGCCGCACACGGCTAACAATTGTTGGTCTGTGTTCTAGGCGCCCCCTCCCCACGTGTATATAGGTGGGAGGGGGAGGGGAGCTGCCATGGGGCGCCCCAAGTAGGAGGAATGCTACTTGGGGGCCTATCCCAATTCGGCCTCCCCCCTTCCCTATTTCCGGAGAGAAAGAGGGAAGGGGAAGGGAGAAAGGAAGGGGGGGGGAAACCCCCCTTGATCATTCTCCAATTCGCATGCCTAAGGGAGGGCGCGCCACTGCTTGTGGGCTGGTGTGCTCCCCTCTTATGGCCCATATCTTCCCCCGGGGGGTTCCGGCAACCCCCTCGGCACTCCGAAAAATACCCGATACTATCCGGAACACTTATGGTGTCTGAATACCATCGTCCTATATATCAATCTTTACCTCTCAACCATTTTGAGACTCCTCGTCATGTCCGTGATCTCATCTGGGACTCCGAACAACATTCGGTCACCAAATCACATAGCTCATATAATACTAAATCGTCATCGAACGTTAAGCGTGTGGACCCTACGGGTTCAAGAACTATGTAGACATGACTGAGACACCTCTTCGGTCAATAAACAATAGCGGAACCTGTATTCTCATATTGGCTCCTACATATTCTACGAAGATCTTTACCGGTCAAACATTATGACAACATACGTTATTCCCTTTGTCATCGGTATGTTACTTGCCCGAGATTCGATCGTCGGTACCTACATACCTAGTTCAATCTTGTTACCATCAAGTCTCTTTACTCGTTGCATAATAATCATCTTGTAACTAACTAAATTAGCCACTTTGTTTGCAAGGCTTCTTATGATGTGCATTACCGAGAGGGCCCAGAGATACATCTTCGATACTCGGAGTGCCTGCTACCTCTTGAGCTTGCGTTGGATTTCCCCGAAGAGGAAAGGATGATGCAGTAGAGTAGCGTAAGTATTTCCCTTAGTTTTTGGGAACCAAGGTATCAATCCAGTAGGAGGCCACGCTCAAGTCCCTCGTACCTACACAAAACGATAGCTACTCGCAACCAACCCAATTAGGGGTTGTCAATCCCTTCACGGTCACTTACGAGAGTGAGATCTGATAGATATAATATTTTTGGTATTTTTGGTATAGAGATGCAAAGTAAAAAGTAAAAGGCAAAGTAAAAAGAAAAACAAGATTAAAGTGATGGAGATTGATATGATGAGAATAGACCTGGAGGCCATAGGTTTCACTAGTGGCTTCTCTCAAGAGCATAAGTATTCTATGGTGGGTGAAAAAATTACTGTTGAGCAATTGACAGAATTGAGCATAGTTATGAGAATATCTAGGCATGATCATGCATATAGGCATCACGTCCGTGACAAGTAGACCGAAACGATTCTGCATCTACTACTATTACTCCACTCATCGACCGCTATCCAGCATGCATCTAGAGTATTAAGTTAAAAATAGAGTAACACCTTAAGCAAGATGACATGATGTAGAGAGATAAATTCATGCAATATGAAATAAACCCCATCTTGTTATCCTTGATGGCAACGATGCAATACGTGCCTTGCTGCCCCTTCTGTCACTGGGAAAGGACACCGCAAGATCGAACCCAAAGCTAAACACTTCTCCCATGGCAAGAACTACCAATCTAGTGGGCCAAACCAAACGGATAATTCGAAGAGACTTGCAAAGATAACCAATCATACATAAAAGAGTTCAGAGAAGATTCAAATATTATTCATAGATAGACTTGATCATAAACCCACAATTCATCGGTCTCAACAAACACACCGCAAAAAGAAGATTACATCGAATAGATCTCCACAAGAGAGGGGGAGAACTTTGTATTGAGATCCAAAAAGAGAGAAGAAGCCATCTAGCTACTAACTATGGACCCGAAGGTCTGAGGTAAACTACTCACACTTTATCGGAGAGGCTATGATGATGTAGAAGCCCTCCGTGATGACGGCCCTCTTCGGCGGAGCTCCAAACCAGGCCCCAAGATGGGATCTCGTGGATACCGAAAGTTGCGGCGGTGGAATTAGGTTTTTGGCTCCTGTTCTGATCGTTTGGGGGTACGTAGGTATATATAGGATGAAGGAGTACGTCGGTAGAGCACCGAGGGGCCCACGAGGCAGGGGGCGCGCCCTAGGGGGGGCGCCCCCACCCTCGTGACCGCCTCTCTGATGCCTTGGCGTAGGATCCAAGTCTCCTGGATCATGTTCAGTGACAAAATCATGTTCCCGAAGGTTTCATTCCGTTTGGACTCCGTTTGATATTCCGTTTCTTCGAAACACTGAAATCGGCAAAAAACAGCAATTCTAGGCTGGGCCTCCGGTTAATATGTTAGTCCCAAAAATAATATAAAAGTGGAAAATAAAGCCTAGTATAGTCCAAAACAGTAGATAATAAAGCCTAGCATGGAGCAATGAAAAATAAAGCCTAGCATGGAGCAATCAAAAATTATAGACACGTTGGAGACGTATCAGGCATCCCCAAGCTTAATTCCTGCTCGTCCTCGAGTAGGTAAATGATAAAAAGAGAATATTTGATGTGGAGTGCTACTAGGCATAATTTCAATGCAAATCATCTTAATTGTGATATGAATATTTAGATTCGAAAGATTTCAAGCATACTAACAAAGCAATTATGTCTTCTCAAAATAACATGGCCAAAGAAAGTTATCCCTACAAAATCGTATAGTCTGGCTATGCTCTGTCTTCACCACACAAAGTATTTAAATCATGCACAACCCTAATGACAAGCCAAGCAATTGTTTCATACTCTAACTTTTTCAAAAAAATCAATCTTCACGCAATACATGAGCGTGAGCCATGGATATAGCACTATAGGTGGAATAGAATGATGGTTGTGGAGAAGGCAAAAAGGAGAAGATAGTCTCACATCAACTAGGCGTATCAACGGGCTATGGAGATGCCCATCAATAGATATCAATGTGAGTGAGTAGGGATTGCCATGCAACGGATGCACTAGAGCTATGAGTATATGAAAGCTCATCAAAAGAAACTAAGTGGGTGTGCATCCAACTTGCTTGCTCATGAAGACCTAGGGCAATTTGAGGAAGCCCATCATTGGAATATACAAGCCAAGTTCTATAATGTAAAATTCCCACTAGTATATGAAAGTGATAACATGAGAGACTCTCTACTATGAAGATCATGGTGCTACTTTGAAGCACAAGTGTGGGAAAAGGATAGTAACATTGTCCCTTCTCTCTTTTTCTCTCATTTTTTTATTTGGGCCTTTTCTCTTTTTTTATGGCCTCTTTTCTTTCTGTTTTTTGGGGGTTTCTTTGGCCTCTTTTATTTATTTTTTGTCCGGAGTCTCATCCCGACTTGTGGGGGAATCATAGTCTCCATCATCCTTTCCTCACTGGGACAATGCTCTAATAATGATGATCATCACACTTTTATTTTTCTTACAACTCAACAATTACAACTTGATACTTAGAACAAAATATGACTCTATATGAATGCCTCTGGCGGTGTACCGGGATATGCAATATGACAATGATGGAGTGTGTCATAATAAATGGAACGGTGGAAAGTTGCATGGCAATATATCTCGGAATGGCTATGGAAATGCCATAATAGGTAGGTATGGTGGCTGTTTTGAGGAAGGTATATGGTAGGTGTATGATACCGGCGAAGGGTGCGCGGTATTAGAGAGGCTAGCAAAGGTGGAAGGATGGGAAAAAGTGCATATAATCCATGGACTCAACATTAGTCATAAAGAACTCATATACTTATTGCAAAAATTTAGAAGTTATCAAAGCAAAGTATTACACGCATGCTCCTAGGGGGATAGATTGGTAGGAAAAAACCATCGCTCGTCCCCGACCGCCACTCATAAGGAAGACAATCAATAAATAAATCATGCTCCGACTTCATCACATAACGGTTCACCATACGTGCATGCTACGGGAATCACAAACTTTAACACAAGTATTCTTTAAATTCACAACTACTCAACTAGCATGACTTTAATATTATCACCTCCATATATCAAAACAATTATCATGCTTCAATCTTTTCTTAGTATTCAACACACTCAAAAGAAAGTTTCACAAATCTTGAATACCAAGCATATTATTATTAAGCAAATTACCATGCTATTAAGAGACTCTCAAAATAATTTAAGTGAAGCATGAGAGATCAATAGTTTCTTTAAAACAAATCCACCACCGTGCTCTAAAAGATCTAAGTGAAGCACATAGAGCAAAATTATAACGCTCAAAAGATATAAGTGAAGCACATAGAGCAAAACTACATAGCTCAAAAGATATAAGTGAAGCACATAGAGCAAAACTACATAGCTCAAAAGATACAAGTGAAGCACATAGAGTTTTCTATAAAATTCTAATTCATGTATGGCTCTATCAAAAGGTGTGTACAGAAAGGATGATTGTGTCACACTAAAACACAGAGACACAAATAATACAAGACGCTCCAAGCAAAACACATATCATGTTGGTGAATAAAAATATAGCTCCAAGTAAATTACCGATGGAAGTGGACGAAAGAGGGGATGCCTTCCGGGGCATCCCCAAGCTTTGACTTTTTGGTGTCCTTGGATTATCTTGGGGGTGCTATGGGCATCCCCAAGCTTAGGCTCTTTCCACTCCTTGTTCCATAATCCATCACAAGAATTCACCCAAAACTTGAAAACTTCACAACACAAAACTTAAAGTAGAAAACTCGTGAGCTCCGTTAGCGAAAGGAAACAAAAGACCACTTCAAGGTACTGTAATGAACTAATTATTTATTTATATTGGTGTTAAACCTACTGTATTCCAACTTCTCTATGGATTATAAACTATTTTACTAACCATAGATTCATCAAAATAAGCAAACAACACACAAAAAACAGAATATGTCAAAAACAGAATAGTCTGTAGTAATCTGTAGCTAGCGCAAGATCTGGAACCCCAAAAATTCTAAAATAAATTGCTGGACGTGAGGAATTTATCTATTAATCATCTGAAAAAATAATTAACTAAATATCACTCCCCAAATAAAAATGACAGCAGTTCTCTTGAGCGCTAAAGTTTCTGTTTTTACAGAAAGTTCAACAAGACTTTCCCCAAGTCTTCCCAAGTGTTCTACTTGCCACAAACACTAATTAAACTCAAAAAACACAACCAAAACAGAGGCTAAATAATTTATTTATTACTAAACAGGAGAAAAAAGCAAGGAATGAAAATAAAATTGGGTTGCCTCCCAACAAGCGCTATCGTTTAACGCCCCTAGCTAGGCATAAAAGCGAGGATAGATCTAGGTATTGCCATCTTTGGTAGGCAATCCATAAGTGGCTCTCATGATAGTTTCATATGGAAATTTTATTTTATTTCTTGGAAAGTGCTCCATGCCCTTTTTAATGGAAATTTATATCTATTGTTCCCTTCCTTCATATCAATAATCGCACCAACCGTTCTAAGGAAAGGTCTACCAAGAATAATAGGGCAATAAGGATTGCAATCTATATCAAGAACAATGAAATCTATGGGCACATAATTTCTATTTGCAACAATAAGAACATCATTAATACTTCCCATAGGTTTCTTAATAGTAGAATCCGCAAGATGCAAGTTTAGAGAGCAATCATCAAAATTGCGGAAATCTAGCAAATCACACAAAGTTTTGGGGATAGTGGAGACACTAGCACCCAAGTCACACAAAGCATAAAACTCATGATCTTTAATTTTAATTTTAATAGTTGGTTCCCACTCATCATAGAGTTTTCTAGGGATAGGAACTTTCAACTCAAGTTTTTCTTCATAAGATTGCATCAAGGCATCAACAATATGTTCGGTGAAGGCTTTCTTTTGACTATAAGCATGTGGAGAATTTAGCACGGATTGCAACAAGGAAATACAATCAATTAAAGAGAAACTTTCATAATTAAATTCCTTGAAATCCAATATAGTGGGTTTAGCAACATCTAGATTTTTATTTCTTTTAATCCCACTTTCATCAATTTCATCATAAAGATCTAAATACTCCGAATTTTTAGAACGCCTTCTAGGTAAAGGAAGATCATATTCAGTTTCATCAAGATTCATATTGCAAATCAAAGATTTAATAGGATACACATCAATAACTTTTAGATCTTCATCTTGATTTTCATAGGAATTGGAAGAACACGCTTTAATAAAGGCATCTTTGGAAGCACGCATCCTAGCGGTTCTTTCCTTGCACTCATCAATGGAAATTCTCATGGCTTTGAGAGACTCATTGATATCATGCTTAGGAGGAATAGGTATAAGCTTTAAAGAATCAATCTCAAGAGAAATTCTATCAATGTTCCTAGCCAAATCATCAACTTTAAGCAATTTCTCTTCAAGCAAAGCATTAAAATTCTTTTGTGAATTCATAAACTCTTTAACACTATTCTCAAATTCAGAGGGCATCTTATTATAATTTCCATAAGAGTTGTTGTAGGAATTCCCATAATTATTAGAAGGATTACTAGGATATGGCCTAGGATTAAAATTCCCTCTATAAGCGTTGTTACCAAAATTATTCCTACCAACAAAATTCACATCCATAGATTCATTGTTATTCTCAATCAAAGTAGACAAAGGCATGTCATTTGGATCAGAAGAAACAATCTTAGTAGCAAATAATTTCATAAGTTCATCCATCTTTCCACTCAAAACATTGATTTCTTCTATCACATGCACTTTTTTATTAGAAGATCTTTCAGTATGCCATTGAGAATAATTAACCATAATATTATCTAGGAGTTTAGTAGCATCTCCTAAAGTGATTTCCATAAAAGTGCCTCCCGCGGCCGAATCTAAAAGATCTCTAGAAGCAAAATTCAATCCGGCATAAAAAATTTGTATAATCATCCACAAATTCAAACCATGAGTAGGGCAATTACGTATCATTAATTTCATTCTCTCCCAAGATTGTGCAACATGTTCATGATCAAGTTGCTTAAAGTTCATAATATCGTTTCTAAGAGAGATGATCTTAGCGGGAGGGAAATACTTAGAGATAAAAGCGTCTTTGCACTTGTTCCAAGAATCAATACTACTTTTAGGCAAAGACAAAAACCAAGCTTTAGCATGATCTCTAAGAGAAAAAGGAAATAGCTTCAATTTAACGACATCATTATCGACATCTTTTTTCTTTTGCATATCACATAAATCAACAAAGCTATTCAGATGAGTAGCGACATCTTCACTGGGAAGGCCGGTGAATTGATCTTTCATAACAAGATTCAACAAAGCAGTATTGATTTCACAAGATTCAATATTGGCAAGAGGAGCAATCGGAGTGCTAAGGAAATCATTATTATTGGTATTGGTGAAGTCACGCAATTTGGTAGTATCTTGAGCCATCGCGACAAACAAGCAATCCAACACACGAGCAAACAAAAAGGCAAGCGGAAAAGAGAGGGAGTATATATAGAGAGAGAGGGCGAATAAAACGGCAAGGGTGAAGTGGGGGAGAGGAAAATGAGAGGCAAATGGCAAATAATGTAATGCGAGAGATAGGTATTGTGATGGGTACTTGGTATGTTGACTTTTTGCATAGACTCCCCGGCAACGGCGCCAGAAATTCTTCTTGCTACCTCTTGAGCTTGCATTGGATTTCCCCGAAGAGGAAATAATGATGCAGCAGAGTAGCGTAAGTATTTCCCTTAGTTTTTGAGAACCAAGGTATCAATCCAGTAGGAGGCCACGCTCAATTCCCTCGTACCTGCACAAAACGATAGCTACTCGCAACCAACGCGATTAGGGGTTGTCAATCCCTTCACGGTCACTTACGAGAGTGAGATCTGATAGATATAATATTTTTGGTATTTTTGGTATAGAGATGCAAAGTAAAAAGCAAAACAAGATTAAAGTGATGGAGATTGATATGATGAGAATAGACCCGGGGGCCATAGGTTTCACTAGTGGCTTCTCTCAAGAGCATAAGTATTCTACGGTGGGTGAACAAATTACTGTTGAGCAATTGACAGAATTGAGCATAGTTATGACAATATCTAGGCGTGATCATGTATATAGGCATCACGTCTGTGACAAGTAGACCGAAACGATTCTGCATCTACTACTATTACTCCACTCATCGACCGCTATCTAGCATGCGTCTAGAGTATTAAGTTAAAAACAGAGTAACGCCTTAAGCAAGATGACATGATGTAGAGAGATAAATTCAAGCAATATGAAATAAACCCCATCTTGTTATCCTCGATGGCAACGATGCAATACGTGCCTTGCTGCCCCTTCTGTCACTGGGATAGGACACCGCAAGATCGAACCCAAAGCTAAGCACTTCTCCCATGGCAATAACTACCAATCTAGTTGGCCAAACCAAACGGATAATTCAAAGAGACTTGCAAAGATAACCAATCATACATAAAAGAATTCAGAGAAGATTCAAATATTATTCATAGATAGACTTGATCATAAACCCACAATTCATCGATCTCAACAAACACACCGCAAAAAGAAGATTACATCGAATAGATCTCCACAAAAGACGGGGAGAACTTTGTATTGAGATACAAAAAGAGAGCAGAAGCCATCTAGCTACTAACTATGGACCCGAAGGTCTGAGGTAAACTACTCACACTTCATCGGAGAGGCTATGATGATGTAGAAGCCCTCTGTGATGACGGCCCTCTCCGGCGGAGCTCCGGAACAGGCCGCAAGATGGGATCTCGTGGATACAGAAAGTTGCGGCGGTGGAATTAGGTTTTTGGCTCCTGTTCTGATCGTTTGGGGGTATGTAGGTATATATAGGAGGAAGGAGTACGTCGGTGGAGCACCGAAGGGCCCATGTGGCAGGGGGCGCGCCCTAGGGGGGGCGCCCCCCACCCTCGTGACCGCCTCTCTGATGCCTTGGTGTAGGGTCCAAGTCTCTTGGATCACGTTCGGTGAGAAAATCACGTTCCCGAAGGTTTCATTCCGTTTGGACTCCGTTTGATATTCCGTTTCTTCAAAACACTGAAATAGGCAAAAAAACAGCAATTCTGGGCTGGGCCTCCGGTTAATAGGTTAGTCCCAAGAATAATATAAAAGTGGAAATTAAAGCCCAATATAGTCCAAAGCAGTAGATAATATAGCATGGAGCAATCAAAAATTATAGATACATTGGAGACGTATCAGTGACAAATCCTAATCTCGATCTATGCCAACCCGCAAACACCTTCGGAGATACGTGTAGAGCATCTTTATAATCACCCAGATACGTTGTGACGTTTTATAGAACATAAGGTATTCCTACGGTATCCGGGAGTTGTATAATCTCATAGTCGAAGGAATATGTATTTGAGATGAAGAAAGCAATAGCAATAAAACTGAACGATCAATATGCTAAGCTAACGGATGGGTCTTGTCAATCACATCATTCTCCTAATGATGTGATCCCGTTCATCAAATGACAACACATGTCTATGGTTAGGAAACTTAACCATCTTTGGTTAACGAGCTAGTCTAATAGAGGCTTACTAGGGACACGATGTTTTGTCTATATATCCACACATGTATCAAGTTTCTGGTTAATACAATTCTACCATGAATAATAAACATTTATCATGATATAAGGAAACATAAAATAACAACTTTATTATTGCCTCTAGGGCATACTTCCTTCTGTGTCCCACTTGCAGTAGATTCAATAATCTAGTTCACATCGCCATGTGATTTAACACCAATAGTTCACATCTTTATGTGATTAACACCCATAGTTGACATCGCCATGTGATCAACACCCAAAGGGTTTACCAGTTCACATCACTATGTGATTAACACCTAAAGAGTACTAAGGTGTGATCATGTTTTGCTTGTGAGAGAAGTTTAGTCAATGGGTCTGTCACATTCAGACCCGTATGTATTTTGCAAATTTCCATGTCTACAATGCTCTGCATGGAGCTACTCTAGCTAATTGCTCCCACTTTCAATATGCATCCAGATCGAGACTCGGAGTCATCCGGATCGGTGTCAAAGCTTGCATCGATGTAACTCTTTACGACAAACTCTTTATCACCTCCATAACCGAGAAACATTTCCTTATTCCTCTAAGGATAATTTTGACAGCTATCCAGTGATTCGCTCCTGGATCACTCTTGTACCTCCTTGCCAAACCCATGGCAAGTCACACAATAGGTCTGGTAGACAACATGGCATACTTTATAGAACCTATGACTAAGGCATAGGGAATGACTTTCATTTTCTCTCTATATTCTGCCATGGTCAGGTTTTGAGTCTAACTCAACTTCACACCTTGTAATACAGGCAATAACCCTTTCTTTGACTGATCCATTTTGAACTTCTTCGAAACTTTATCAAGGTATGTGCTTTGTGAAAGTCCTATTAAGCGTCTTGATCTATCTCTATAGATCTTGATGCCTAATATAAGAGCAGCTTCACCGAGGTCTTTCATTGAAAAAACTTTTATTCAAGTATCCTTTTATGCTATCCAGAAATTCTATATCATTTCCAATCAACAATATGTCATCCACATATAATATTAGAAATGCTACAGAGCTCCCACTCACTTTCTTGTAAATACAGGCTTCTCTGAAAGTCTGTATAAAACCATATGCTTTGATCATCTCATCAAAGCATATATTCCAACTCCAAGATGCTTGCACCAGTCCATAGATGGATCGCTGGAGCTTGCACACTTTGTTAGCACCTTTAGGATCGAAAAAACCTTCTGGTTGCATCATATACAACTCTTCTTTAAGAAATCCATTAAGGAATGTAGTTTTGACATCCATTTGCCAGATTTCATAATCATAAAATGCGACAATTGCTAACATGATTCGGAAAGACTTAAGCATCGCTATGGGTGAAAAAGTCTCATCGTAGTCAACTCCTTGAACTTGTCAAAAACCTTTTGCGACAAGTCGAGCTTTGTAGATAGTAACATTACCATCAGCGGTAGTCTTCTTCTTGAAGATCCATTTATTCTCTATGGCTCGCTGATCATCGGGCAAGTCAACTAAAGTCCACATTTTGTTCTTATACATGGATCCTATCTCAGATTTCATGGCCTCAAGCCATTTATCGGAATCCGGGATCATCCTAACTTCTTCATAGTTCGTAGGTTCGTCATGGTCTAGTTACATGACTTCCAGAACAGGGTTTCTATACCACTCTGGTGCGGAACATGCTTTGTTCGACCTATGAGGTCCTGTAGTAACTTGATCTGAAGTTTCATGATCATCATCATTAGCTTCCTCTCTAGTTGGTGTAGGCATCACGGGAATGGATTTCTCTGATGAGCTACTTTACAGTCCGAGAGAAGGTAGAATTACCTCATCAAGTTCTACTTTCCTCCCACTCACTTCTTTCGAGAGAAACTCCTTCTCTAGAAAGTTTCATTCTTGGCTGCAAATATCTTGCCTTCGGTTTTGTGGTATAAGGTGTACCCAATTGTTTCCTTAGAGTATCCTACGAAGACGTACTTCTCCAATTTGGGTTTAATCTTATCAGGCTGAAGCCTTTTTGACATAAGTGTCACAACCCCAAACTTTAAGAAACGACAGCTTAGGTTTCTTGCCAGACCACTGTTCATACGGTGTCGTCTCAACAGATTTAGACGGTGCCCTTTTTAATGTGAATGCAACTATCTCTAATGAATAACCCCAAAATGATAGTGGTAAATCGGTAAGAGACATCATAGATCGCACTATATCTAATAAAGTATGGTTACGACGTTCGGACACACCATTACGCTGTGGTGTTCCAGGTGGCGTGAGTTGTGAAACTATTCCACATTGTTTTAAATGAAGGCCAAACTTGTAACTCAAATATTCGCCTCCGCGATCAGATCGTAGAAACTTTATTTTCTTGTTACGATGATTCTCCACTTTACTCTGAAATTCTTTTGAACTTTTCAAATGTTTCAGACTTGTGTTTCATTAAGTAGATATAGCCATATCTGCTCAAATCATCTGTGAAGGTCAAAAAATAACGATACCCGCCACGTGCCTCAACACTCATTGGACCGCATACATCGATATGTATTATATCCAATAACTCATCAGCTCACTCCATTGTTCCGGAGAATGGAGTTTTAGTCATCTTGCCTATGAGGCATAGTTCGCAAGTATCAAATGATTCATAATCAAGTGATTCCAAAAGTCCATATGCATGGAGTTTCTTCATGTGCTTTACACCAATATGACCAAAACGGCAGTGCCACAAGTATGTTGCACTATCATTATCAACTTTGCATCTTTTGGCATCAAATATTATGAATATGTGTATTACCATGATCGAGATTCAATAAACCATTTACATTGGGTGTATGACCATAGAAGGTTTTATTCATGTAAATAGAACAACAATTATTCTCTGACTTAAAGGAATAACCGTATTGCAATAAACATGATCCAATCATATTCATGCTCAACGCAAACACAAAATAACATTTATTTAGGTTCAACACTAATCTCGAAGGTAGAGGGAGTATGCGATGGTGATATTATCAACCTTGGAATCACTTCCAACATACATCATCACCTTGCCCTCAACTAGTCTCTGTTCATTTTGTAACTCTTGTTTTGAGTTACTAATCTTAGCAACTGAACTGGTATCAAATACCCAGGGGCTACTATGAACACTAGTAAAGTACACAACAATAACATGTATATCAAATATACCTTTGTTCACTTTGCCATCCTTCTTATCCGCCAAGTATTTGGGGCAGTTCCGCTTCTAGTGACCATTTCCTTTGCAGTAGAAGCACTCAGTTTCAGGCTTGGGTCTAGCTTTGGGCTTCTTTATGGGAGCGATAACTTGTTTGATGTTCTTCTTGAAGTTCACCTTTTGTCCCTTGCCCTTTTTCTTGAAACTAGTGGTTTTGTTAACCATCAACACTTGATGCTCTTTCTAGATTTCTACCTTCGTCGATTTCAGCATCGTGAAGAGCTTGGGAATTGTTTTTGTCATCCCTTGCATATTATAGTTCATCACGAAGTTCTAGTAGCTTGGTGATAGTGACTAGAGAACTCTGTAAATCACTATCTTATCTGGAAGATTAACTCCCACTTGATTCAAGTGATTGTAGTACCCATACATTCTGAGTACATGCTCACTGGCTAAGCTATTCTCGTCCATCTTGTAGGCAAAGTACTTGTCATAGGTCTCATACCTCTCGACATGGGCATGAGTCTGAAATACCAATTTCAACTCTTGGAACATCTCATATGCTCCATGACGTTCAAAACGTTTTGAAGTCCTAGTTCTAAGCCGTAAAGCATGGCACACTA
Source organism: Triticum dicoccoides (assembly GCF_002162155.2). Taxonomy (NCBI): domain Eukaryota; kingdom Viridiplantae; phylum Streptophyta; class Magnoliopsida; order Poales; family Poaceae; genus Triticum; species Triticum dicoccoides. The sequence continues at coordinate 435,079,431 of NC_041382.1, forward strand.
AACTATCAAGTAGTCATCATACCGAGCTTGTCAAACGTTCATAACGTCTGCATTTGCTCCTGCAATAGGTCTGTCACCTAGCGGTGCATCAAGGACATAATTCTTCTATGCAGCAATGAGGATAATCCTCAGATCATGGATCCAGTCTGCATCATTGCTACTATCATCTTTCAACTTTTCTCTAGGAACATATCAAAAATATATAGGAGCTATATCACGAGCTATTGATCTACAACATAGATATGCAAATACTATCAGGATTAAGTTCATGATAAATTAAGTTCAATTAATCAAATTACTTAAGAACTCCCAGTTAAATATACATCCCTCAGGTCATCTAAGTGATACGTGATCCAAATCAACTAACCCATGTCCGATCATCACATGAGATGGGGTAGTCATCAATGGTGAACATCTCTATGTTGATCATATCTACTATATGATGCACGTTCGACCTTTCGGTCTCTAGTGTTCCGAGGCCATGTCTGTACATGCTAGGCTTGTCAAGTTTAACCCAAGTATTCCGCATGTGCAAAACTGTCTCGCACCCGTTGTATGTGAACGTAGAGTCTATCACACCCGATCATCACGTGGTGTCTCAACACGACGAACTGTAGCAATGGTGCATACTCAAGGAGAACACTTTTACGTTGAAATTTAGTTAAGGGATCATCTTATAATGCTACCGCCGTACTAAGCAAAATAAGATGCATAAAATATAAACATCACATGCAATCAAAATATGTGACATGATATGGCCATTATCATCTTGTGCTTTTGATCTCCATCTCCAAAGCATCATCATGATCTCCATCATCACCGGCTTGACACCTTGAACTCCATCGTTGCGTCGTGGTCGTCTCGCCAACTATTGCTTCTACAACTATCGCTAACGCATAGTGATATAGTAAAGCAATTACATGGCATATGCATTTCATACAATAAAGTGACAACCATAAGGCTCCTGCCGGTTGCCGATAACTTTTACAAAACATGATCATCTCATACAATAACGTATATCACATCATGTCTTGACCATATCACATCACAACATGCCCTGCAAAAACAAGTTAGACGTCCTCTACTTTGTTGTTGCAACTTTTACGTGGCTCCTACAGGCTTCTAGCAAGAACCGTTCTTACCTACGCATCAAAACCACAATGGTGATTTATAAAGTTGGTTGTTTTAACCTTCAACAAGGACCGGCCGCAGTCAAATTCAATTCAACTAAAGTAGGAGAAATAGACACCCGCCAGCCACCTTTATGGAAAACTAGTTGCATGTCTGTCGGTAGAACCGGTCTCATGAACGTGGTCATGTAAGGTTGGCTCGGGTCGCTTCATCCAACAGTATCGCTGAATCAAAATAAGACATTGGTGGTAAGCAGTATGACGATCACCGCCCACAACTCTTTGTGTTCTACTCGTGCATATCATCTACGCATAGACCTGGCTCGGATGCCACTGTTGGGAAACGTAGCATGCAATTTAAAAAAAATTCCTACGCTCATGCAAGATTTATCTAGGAGATGCATATAAACGAGAGGGGGAGAGTGTGTCCACGTACCCTCGTAGACTGAAAGCAGAAGCATTTGACAACGCGGTTGATGTAGTCGAACTTCTTCTAGCTCCGACCGATCAAGCACTGAAAGTATGACACCTTTGAGTTTTGCACACGTTCAGCTAGATGATGTCCCTCGTCCTCTTGATCCAGCAAAGATGTTGAGGAAGAAGATGAGTTCCTCAATGCAACGACATGGTGACGGTGATGGTGAAGTGATCAGTGCAGGGTTTTGCCTAAGCACTACGAAGATAGGATTGGAGACGTAAACTGTGGAAGGGGGCGCTGCACACGGCTAACAATTGTTGGTGTGTGTTCTAGGTGCCCCCTCCCCACGTATATATAGGTGGGAGGGGGGATCTGCCATGGGGCGCCCCAAGTAGGAGGAATCCTACTTGGGGGCCTATCCCAATTTAGCCTCCCCCCTTCCTTTTTTCTGGAAAGAAAGAGGGAAGGGGGGAAGGAGAAAGGAAAGGGGGGGCAAATCCCCCTTGCTCATTCTCCAATTCGGCCACATGCCTAAGGGGGGGCACCCCTTGTGGGCTGGTGTGCTCCCCTCTTATGGCCTATATAGCCCATATCTTCCCCCCGAGGGTTCCGGTAACCCCCCGGTACTCCGAAAAATACTCGATACTGTCCGGAACACTTCTGGTGTCCGAATACCATCGTCATATATATCAATCTTTACCTATGAACCATTTCGAGACTCCTCATCATGTCCGTGATCTCATCCGGGACTCCAAACAACATTCGGTCACCAAATCACATAACTCATATAATACTAAATCGTCATCGAACGTTAAGCGTGCGGACCCTACTTGTTCGAGAACTATGTAGACATGACCGAGACACCTCTCCGGTAAATAACCAATAGCAGAACCTGGATGCTCATATTGACTTCTAAATATTCTACAAAGATCTTTATCGGTCAAACCATTATGACAACATATGTTATTCCCTTTGTCATCGGTATGTTACTTGCCGTCGATATCCACATACCTAGTTCAATCTCGTTACCGGCAAGTCTCTTTACTCGTTCCATGATAGATCATCTTGTAACTAACTAAATTAGTCACTTTGTTTGCAAGGCTTCTTATGATGCGCATTACCGAGAGGGCCCAGAGATACCTCTCTGATACTCGGAGTGACAAATCCTAATCTCGATCTATGCCAACCCGACAAACACCTTCGGAGATACCTACAGAGCATCTTTATAATCACCCAATTACGTTGTGACGTTTGACAGCACATAAGGTATTCCTCCGGTATCCGGGAGTTGCATAATCTCATAGTCGAAGGAATATGTATTTGACATGAAGAAAGCAATAGCAATAAAACTGAACGATCAATATGCTAAGCTAACGGATGGGTCTTGTCCATCACATCATTCTCCTAATGATGTGATCCCGTTCATCAAATCACAACACATGTCTATGGTTAGGAAACTTAACCATCTTTGGTTAACGAGCTAGTCTAGTAGAGGCTTACTAGGGACACGGTGTTTTATCGATGTATCCACACATGTATCAAGTTTCTGGTTGATACAATTCTAGCATGAATAATAAAAATTTATCATGATATAAGGAAATATAAAATAACAACTTTATTATTGCCTCTAGGGCATACTTCCTTCAATCACCAGCCTCACACTCCAAGCTACATTCTTCGATGTTGCAAGATGCTGCATGGGAAGAAATCAAGAAGTTGGGAACGAGACTCTTAATCAGACTGTATTGCACTTAGGAACACCTTAACAGAGTTGAGGATGAAGTGAGGTCAGTCAAGGAGGAATTCTCAAAGGAGAAGAACAGGAACAACCCAAGAATGAAGCAATCTAAGGAAGAAGGATCGACCACATGGATCAAGAAGCATGATAACTGAAGGAGAAGTGAAGCTTAGACTTGACCACCACTACTATGTTAATCTAAAGTAGAATGTTCGCATGAACCACTACTATGTCAATATGACGTAGTGATGTACACTGGTGGGATGAGATCATATTGGATGCAGTATGGACTTACTTTGGATTTGCTTGAACCTTGTTGGTTGTGTGACCTGATTGTCGTGATTGTCGGATGAAATCGGTTTGCCTTGAATTGTGTGAAGCATGAATTACATAGACGTAATTAGAGGCCTACCCATTTAATGATGGAAGTCATAAGAATGCAACTAAAGGAGTTAAGGTAAGAACAGTTGAAACATAGAATACTTCGTAAGAAGTTGAAACATAGGATCAGACCGTGCGAGCAGACCTTAGGTATGAACGCCATGTTCTATACTAACAACCATACGAGGCTATATATAATACTAGTGGGATTAGCACAAGGGTATCTATCTCTCTTGTCTATTCTCTCAATCCTGACCTAGACCACCCAATACCCTAGAGTCGAAACCATGGACCCTGAATGACTGATTTTTTCTAAACCAGCAACCAGAGCAGAGATTGGCAGTTGGATTAGCTATTGAGAAGCGACACCCTGCATCAGAGGTCACATGACTTTTGTGCAAAGGGATTGATCATTTCTCACCCAGCTGTGGAACCTTCAAGAAGAGAACACATATTGCACGATCTTAGGAGAAGAAAAAGGGTTTGGAAGGTAAACCGTCACTATGATACCCATCCACTCGGGATGACACCTCCGTTGGTAGGGAAGGAAGAGGAGCAACCACCCAGGAGCACACCAGTTACGAATGCAGGCAAGTTGGACACCCCGCGAGTCACTGCCCAGTGGTGGAGAGTGTTAGGAGCAACCACAGCAAGACAACCTTGACTAGGGAGGATCTAAGTTACATCATATGCATGGACTGTGAATGACCCACACACTGGAAGAGTGCATGTCTCCATCACTGGAAGGAAGAAGCCTCGAGAAAAAGTACCGTTAAGAAGGATAGGATCAACATACCATGTTACCAGTGCTGGAAGGACACTTTATGAGCAAGTGCCCTACCTTGGGAAACACAATACAAATGATAGAGAGGAACACGCCATCATGTCTAGGAGAGAAACCCAAGGGATGGAGCCGAATTGTGTCAACAACAGGGGAAGAGACTAAGATACTATGGATAAAGGGCAACATGATCAAGAAAAGGAGACTTGGAAGGATACACTACTCATCAAAACCGCTTTGCTTCCAATTTAGAGATCTGGGACACCTTGCCAAAGATTGCACTGAGTTGGAAAGCGAGGATGAAGACCCGGAGGATCTGAATCCTGAATGACTCAACCAGATCCATGTGAACCACATTGTTAAGAAAGAAGAAGTCAAAGAAGTGAGCAGACAAGGCATAGACTGAGCAGGTACTATTGGAGAAGAAACCACAGAAGAAGCCACGTGCCATGAATCGTGATGGGAAGAAGTATGGAGGTAGTTTATGAAGCGGCAAGAACTCCATAGGAGGAAGGGCCTAAAGTGTAAACAACACCCATCACCATTGGAGACCATTTAACTAGAAGGATGTGTAGTTGTAGATACACCCCTATAATTGTAAATAGTCAAAGCAGTAGTCATGATGTAATGGAATTATGAACAATTAGGTATCAATGCGATTATCAAGGAATGGAAGTCATGTTAACCTCAATTTCATATTGCCATATACCAGAAACCGAGAAAGAGAGACTGAATTGGACAACTTGGTTGGAAGAAAAATAGGAGAACCGGCTAGGAAGCTGTAAGATGTCAGAAACATCATACCCACTACCCTAAGGTGAAGTAAATCAAAGGGCAAGACCAAATGGAACCTTGATCATAGAAGTATTGGTGTTCCTAGAATGAGGGACCGAGTTAGTAAGGAACTAAAGAATTGGAATGTTAGAAAACCCCGTTATGGATATTAAGGATTGTTTTAAGGGGATGATGTAACATCCCAAAATTCTAAATTTTGGAATTTTATATTAAATAAATAGTTTTGATTGTTTGTTTAATTGTTGGGTGAATGATTGAGTGAAATTGAGTGCAATTTGAAACTTTCTGAAAGTTCAATGAGAGGGAATGAAATGACTTTCCCAGACTTTCACTTTGTCCTTTGATATCAAGGAATTCAAATTCATGTCTCCACAAAACCCTAGAGTGAAGATAATATGACTTCTTCCATTAGAAATGAAAGTGATTTTGAAAAGAATTGAATTCCATCTAAGAACATTTCAAATTCAGAAACTTTATGCAACTCAATGATTTCATGAGAGAAGATAAAATGTCTTCTTCAAAGATGAGTTGGAAGTTAAAAAACAACAACTTGAAAGTCACTTTGAAGTTATTTGAATTTTCAAATTTCAAATTCCCTGAACTTCCAAATTTGCATGAATTTACTTTGAAGTTATTTGAATTTTTTAACTTTGAATTTGCATGAATTTGCTCAATTTAGTATTTTGGCCATAACTTGAGTTTGAAAATAATTTTTGATTTGATTCTTTTTTCTCATGGCCACTTGTGATCTTGTTTAACAATAGGTTTGATTTGGGATATTTTACAAAATTTTAAATTAGGGTTTTAGGCAAAAAATTATTGTTTTACTTCTAGTTTTGTGTTTTCTTTAACTCTTTTGCTTTTATTTGTTTTTAATTATTTCTTTTGCAACTTTTGACCATTTTTTGTTTGTTTATGTTAGGAACATTAGGCATTTTTATTTGTAGTTAAAATAAAATTTTATTATTATTGTTTTCTTTGGTTTTGTAGTAAAACTTGCATAGGTCATAAATAGAGTTTTGTAAAAGCTTTTTATTTGTTTATTTTTGCTAGTAAAAATTTATGGATTTATTTTTTGCGTTTATTTTGATTGAGTGTTAATATGATTGATAGTATTGATTGCTAGAGAGTTTTCTTATGTGAATGTCATGCTTGTTTAATATAGATTTCATTGGAGTGACGAATAGTTCTATAGAGTTCATTTTCTTGGAGCAATTATATCTTCATGGACTTACCAGGCAAGTTCACTTTGACCATGTTGTTTTATACCTATGATTTTACTTGCATTTAGTGCCATCTTTTCATCAGTCCCTCTAGTAGTGAAGTTGAATTCTCGTAGTTGAGTAGAATGCATGAGGTAGGAACCCATGTCCCTGTTACCAAGCCCGAGATGTTGTTTAGTTTTAATGCTACGTTAAGGTAGACGAGGTTGGTATGAGGACTCTATGTCAATGACGACAACTCCATGATGACACTACGTCAAGACGACAACTTCATGATGTCATATTCAAGGCCTGTTTCTTCAAGACCAAGACTTCAAGACTCGAGACAATATTTCGATACACACCACTGGGTGGAAATAGGACCGTGCGGCACCTTGGAGCACCCAGTGGATGCATTGTGAGCTGGACCTGGCCAATACTCATGTGGAAAGTTCCACCCAGACTCAAAGAGACGGATGAATACTTCATGCCCGCAAGCTTACATGTGCAGCCACAAGTCACTATGGGCTCTGGCCTGGTTGACCTTAGTTGTGATTCTAGCTGGGACAGTGCCAACTGATGTTGAACTACGGTAGGATAGGGAGGGCACTGGATAGTGTCCAGAGGAACTCTTCGGAAGACCATGTTTCATTTGTCCCGTTCTCAAACAACCGGCAGTGCGAGAACTTAAGGAGGGAACGAATCTTGTGGGTAAACTGCACAACAATTTGCATAGTTAAAACCTAATCGATTAGCCGTGTCCATGGTTATGGACAATTTAAGCCTATGGACTTGGATCTATCTCTGAACTCTCAACACCGGATCGAAAACTTAATTATCGGCAACTTATGATGATATGGGCTATGGACATCGATTGGCAGAACCATGTCATGTATACGTATCTGCTTTGTAGTAGAGAATTCTGGGACATTCCTTTGTTGTAGGAAAAATAAAACCAGCTTTTACGAAAAAAAACTCGGACACGGAGCCACAAAGCCATAATGCATATAAAATAGTTTTATCATCTATATCTCTTATTTGTGATCTTGCTAGTACATTCAATGTAGCGACTTACACAGCTATAACGTATCATGTTGCAGGATTTTTCTACGATGAGTGAGTTTCGTCGTAGGGATACGGTCTATACTCAACTTGCCAATGGCGTTGATGTGACTCCACAGCCGTTTGGTTGTTTTCGCTAAGACTTATGAGGTATATATCAGTTTTACATTATTTATGTCGGTGTACTGGGAACGAGGGTACCCAGACCTGCCTGCCTGCGGCCCATGGTGTGGCTTCATCGACGGCCTGGTATGGCCCATCTTCAGCACCCGCAAGAAAAGACCCTCGCGAGGGGCCAAGCCTCGCGAGGCGGACGACACCAAGACGTCCGGAGGGAGCAGCCTTCCCAGGATGGCTCCCAAGGAGCGGAGATTCCTGTGCAGGCTCCCACCTCATGAGGTCGAGGTGACACAAGCCATGATGACCAAGGCCAGGCGGGCACCATCGGACGCAGAGCAGCATGTTTCCTCTTTGGTGCTAAGGAGGCAAGCGCAGCCGCGGGGTCCCGAGGAACCAGCCAAAGGTTTCCATTCCCGTGCAATGAGACCAATACCGCCAGGATGGCAGGACAGATGTCATCACTGAGCCCACCACGGCATCATGAGCAGAAGCTCTGCAGGCGAAGACCACCTTTCGTCAGGATAAGATGTAATATTTGTCCCCCTTCAAAATTGGCCACTGTGGGATCCCTTCCCGCCTTCGTTTTGGAGGAAGAGGACCGAGGGCACTATAAATATAGCTTAGCCACCACCATAGAAGAGGACCGAGATCCAACCCAAACCCTCACTAGCTCACATCCTCACAAGAACAGGCCTCCTGAGGTTGTTCTTCCCCTGTACTAGTTCATCATCAGCCCCTCACAAGGCTAATCCACCCCAAAGCAGGAGTAGGGTTTTACACCACAAGGTAGCCAGAACCTGGGTAAACTGCCCTGTCACTTTCCTTTCTTGTTCATAGAGCTAGGCCGCGGAGGCGACGAGTTGGTTGGGAGGAGAGGTTGAGTTCTTCGCACACGCCCCAGAGTTTGATCCTTTCTTGGGTCAGCTGAGCCCTGAATCTGACATTTGGCGCGCCCGGTAGGGGCGTGTCGAAGGTTTGCCTCCTCATCAGCCGTGCTCCACCCTCGCCGCTTGGTTCCTAAGGTAGGCTTCACTCCACTCGTCGGGCCGCCGGGTGCGTTTGGGGGCATCGCGGGCCTCCGGGCTTTCTCCCCCGCCTTGCGATGAGTGCATTGGCTGCTGAAGTTCATGTCGCATTTGCTACCACGATATGATGGCGCGGCAGACTCCGTGGAGTTCCTTCAGGTGTATGCAGAGGCCATCTGGGCAGCCGGCGGCAACAACAAGGTCATGGCAAATTGGCTCCATATGACTCTTACGGGTGTGCCATGCGCCTGGCTCCTCAACCTGCTGGAGTCCTCAGTGGCCTCCTGGGAAGAGTTGCACGACCTGTTCATCGTGCACTTCACGGCGCCGGCGCCCCATGCTGGCGCGGCCATCCTCGGAGGGTCGCAGGCGCCGGCCTCAGACCGCTACGTCAAGCAGTTCTTTCTCCAGGTGGGGCCGCCCAGTCATAGCAGGGGGCCCCTCCGGGGTAGGCGGCACCCAAGGCCAACCTCATCTTTGACTCCAGGCACCATCCCAGGACCACGGTCGGCGCCGGCGCATTTCCTATGCTCTGTACCCCCACCATCTGCAACGTGGCTGTCACCAGGACCCTCATCGACGGTGGCGCTGGCCTCAACATTCTCTCCGTGGAGGCCTTCAGCCTGCTTCATGTGCCTTACGACCGGCTCCTCCCCACCAAGCCCTTTTCTGGGGTTGTCGATGGATCCACTTGTCCTCTGGGGTAGATCCGCCTCCCCGTCACCTTTCGTACCCGCAACAACTACCACATCGAGCTCATCGACTTCGACTTTGCCCGCATTGGTCTCCCGTACAACGCCATTCTCGGGTACCCGGCCCTCGCCAAGTTCATGGCGGCGAATCACCCCAGCTACAACGTCATGGAGATGCCAGGAAGCATCGGTGTCCTCACCATGGCAGCGGGGGCGCTCCGGAGGGCCCGGGGGCAGCTGTCGGAGTCAAACCCGGTAGATCTCGGGTAGGGGGTCCCGAACTGTGCGTGTAAGGATCAAAGGTAACAGGAGATAGGGGACATGATGTTTACCCAGGTTTGGGCCCTCTTGGTAGAGGTAATACCCTACTTCCTGCTTGATTGACTTTGATGAGTATAGGGGTTACAAGAGTTGATCTACCACGAGATCGTAATGGCCAAACCCTAGATGTCTAGCCTATATGATTATGATTGCCTCTACGGACTAAACCCTCCGGTTTATATAGACCCCGGAGGGGACTAGGGTTTGTACATAGTCGAATTACAGAGAAAGGAATCTTCATATCCGCACGCCAAGCTTTCCTTCGACGCCAAGGAGAGTCCCATCCGGACACGAGGGAAAGTCTTCTGTCTTGTATCTCCACGGCCCATTAGTCCAGCCCATATAACATAGCCGGGACGCCCGAGGACCCCATAATCCTGGACTCCCTCTGTAGCCCCTGAACTAGTCTTCAATGACGATGTGTCCGGCATGCAGATTATCTTCGGCATTGCAAGGCGGGTTCGTCCTCCGAATACTTCAAAGTAGTTGATCGTCAGTACTATATCCGGCTCTGTACAACGGTAATACCTCTGAATCACAAGGGTAGAATACAGATAAGTTCTGTATTCTGAAGATTTTACTGGTGAGACGTTACGTCCGACCATTTTATTATTTCAAACCATTTTTCGGCCTCCTGTTTCGTGTTTCGAGATGCAACCATCGACGACACGTCTTGTCAAAGAAGAGATCGTGCCCCCTTATTACGGGATTCTCATCAATACGGGTTTGGGACACCCAACCGTGTCGTTTCGCATGACCCCCTGGAAATAGGCGAGCTTTAAGGCTCGTGGGGGACGCATGATATTCACTGCCTTTATAAGGAGATAAGATCCCCCCTTTTTACCCATGCCTTCCCCTTCCTCGGCCCATCCGTCCTCAAGCTCCAGCGCCCAAGCTTCAATCCTCTCTGTTCCCAGAAAGTACTCCAGCCATGTCCGGATCTGGAGCACAGGGCAAGTGGATGGATTCCTCCGTCACGGAGAAAAACATCAAGGAACTCCGGGAAGCGGGGTACCTGGCCAAGGAGATCGCCCACCGGCTCCCAGCAAAAAAACAAATCATCCCCACTCCAAAGCCCGGTGAGAGGGTAGTGTTTATCCCTCATTTTCTTCGCAGACCGGGGTTTCCCCTTCATCCTTTCTTCCATGGACTCATGTTCTACTACGAACTAGATTTCCATGATCTAGCCCCAAATTCTTTCCTCAACATTTTGGTGTTTACCGTCGTATGCGAGGCATTCCACCGCATCCCCCCCCCCACTTCGGCCTATGGCTCAAGGTTTTCAATGTGAAACCAAAAGTGGTGGACGGCCAGTACACAAATTGTGGTGGCGCTATGGTGGGCAAATTGCCGAACATCACTTGGCCCAAGGGCACCTTCGTGGAGACCGTGAAGGGATGGCAGAAGGGGTGGTTCTATGTCACATAGCCACGTGACTCCACATGGGCTGCTCCTACGGAGTTCAAGTCCAGACCCCCAATGCGGCTGGCATCCTGGCTCAACAAGGGCCTGGACTGGGCATCATTTGACGAGGTCACAATGTTGCAGAAGCGTATCAAGAGCATGGTAGATAAAAATACCAGCCTTGCCAGCGTGATCCAGGTGATGCTCTTCCGCCGGATTCTCCCCTGTTAAGCGCATCAAGAGCCCATGTGGAAGTTCAACCCAGCTGGTCCCAGACCCTGTAGCGGTTCTTCGGCATGAAGCACGAAGACATGCGGAAGCTGCTCTTCAAGACCTAGAAGTCATGGCCGGAGACAACCGAAGACCTCGGCTACGACAGCACCCACACTGCGACCCCCGTAAGTTCTTGATAACCTTACTTTGCGAGTCCAAGGAGCACACCAAACTCTCTATTTTCTTTTGTAGGGCTGGACAAAGAAAGCGGAATGGATTCACTGTCCGGCTCCACTGCCCGAAGACTTAGCTATTCCCCTGTTGACGAGGATGCTGGTCCCGACGCCGTACCAGGCATTAGAAAAGAAAACCAAGGAGAAGGGCAAGGAGGCCAAGAGTGGCCTCCGCTGTAAGGGTGCTTCAGACGTAGCGTCCGAGGACACCGGAACCCTCTCATCTCCTGACGAAGAGGAAGAGGAGGAGGAAGAGAGCAACTCACCCCTAAGGGGGAGAAGAAGAAAAGGGCAGCCTCCGCTGATCTAGAGGCGGAGGCGTCCAAGAAGGGGAGAACCTCCCTTACGGATGACTCCGAGTCGGACGCCGACGAGTTGCGCCTCAGGACGAAGCCCCTGGCCAGATCGTAAGTACTCGAAGGTATATATATGTCCGACTTTTTTGGCTTATAGTTATAATAGGCTTAAATTGCATGCTGCAGTCTGGTTCATGTCCTCCCCCAGCTATCTTCCTCTTCTGGGAATTCGCTAGGTCCAAACATGATGGAGAGCGAGTCGCCTCCACCAGCTTCCTCCCCCACTGCAGCGGACAACACCAAGGTGTTGTTCCAAAGGACCCTTCCGAAATAGGGAGAGGTGCCGAAGGCTGCCAAGACGGTGCCAAAGGGTGACACCTCGGCTACCGAGAACATGAGGGAACCGACCCCCATGGAGACTGGAGACGGGGGCCATGTCCAGTTTGGCCCCCAACCAAATGTCGCTCCGGAAACCCACACGGTTCCAAAAATAGATGAGCAACCCTCTTTGCAAGAAGGGGGCGCGCCTACTACACCGGCGACCTCTGTCAATGCAGAGGCGCCGAACACTCTGGTGAGAGCGCTTCAGAGCACCACCATTATGGAAGAACATCGTAGCCTTATGGGTATGGTGATTGAAAAGGTCCAGTCCATGAAAAGCGGATTGAGCGAAGCCCGCACTAGCCTTTTAAGAGGCTTTGAGGTATGTGCTTTACAATGTTTTGTAGCTGTATAAAAAGAATGCCTGTGTATAGATAGTAGCCCTTGAGACTCTGTTCGATGTTCGGAAAGAAAACCCAAACAGAGGATCTACTAACTCACGCAGGAGGTTAACGTACATATCCGTTTGAACCAACAGGCTACGAAACAGGCGTCAGCTGCCCATGCCGCCGAAGCTTCCGAGCTAAGGCGGAAGTTAGAAGAAAAGCAAGGTATGTAATACCGAAACACGTCTGAAACGATGTCAGCTATGATGTGGTATCTCAATGAGTTTCATAATTATGTTTGCAGCTGACATGTCTGAGGTCGAGGCCCTCAAGAGTGCGCTGGCCAAGGCCAAGAAGGAGGCGAAGGAGGAATGAGCCTCCCGCCTTAGACATGAATCACGGGTGGAGGAAGTCCAGCAAGAGCTCAAGGATGCCATAGGCAAATGCGAGTCCTTAGAGCACAAGAGTTTGCAGAAAAAATTCAAACTTGCTAAGGCACTCCAAAGCACAAAGGAGGCCCGGGCCGAATCCCAAAAAGCTGTCCGAGAAATCCAAGAGGCAAAGCAGATTGCGGCGGGTAAGGCTTTTATCATGCAGAGCAAATTTGTGAGGAAAAGGTATATCTTGCTAACCCAGATTTGGAGTTCTCCGGGAGTGTTTGCGGACCTACCCCAGAGTGTTGCTGATGCCGTGGAGTTCTTCCGGGCCGCAGAGGGGAGCTCAACGGAGAAGCTGTTCTGGTCGCAGTATCTTGCGCCAGAGCATCCCGTGCACCTCAGCGATCAGCTGAAGTAGTGGACCGAACTGCATAGGGTAGCCGAATTGTCCATGAGGCATTTGATAATCCATCTCTGGCCCACCGAACCCATGCCCAGTAGCTACTTCCGTCTTGTGAAGCGGCTGGTTAGTGCCTGTCCTCGGCTTGACACCGTGAAGCGGTCGGTCTGCATAGAAGGTGCGTGGATGGCCTTCGCCTGTGTCAAGGTGCAGTGGGCGAAGATGGACGCCGTCAAGCTTACAATTGAAGGACCGCCCGTAGGCAAAGAGCATCGTACGGCAGAGTGGTACTTTGATGATGTCCTGAAAGGATCTCGCATTGTAGAGGGCCAATGTTCGAAGGATATAATTTTTGAATGAATGTATCTATGTTGTCCAATCCTGTATCATGAAACAAGGCTTATGTATGATATGTTGCTTATTTTACTTTAAAATATCTCCTCATGTGCGGCTGTTTATGACATCTGAGAGTTGGTCAATCGTCGGCTTCAGCCCCCACGTAGGTAGTATGGGGGTGTTCGGGATAACACTTAAACACACTTGACCCAACGTACTGGTCCGTGAAGGAGGTGTTAGTGCGGAAAACCAGGCAATCGGACTATGTGGTTTTATCGCCCTCACTTAGCCATAGGAGTTTTATAATGGGAGTGCGGGTGCATCCCCTAGTATTGTTCTATTATCTGAACTTGGGTGTTGTGAAAGCCCGGTCGGGTGGAGGCCAGCCTATCGCATAATGCGGGAAAAATCACAAGAGATTTATACTTAGTCACCGAATAGATGACCAGCTCTCGCCGCATCATGACAGTCAGTTTTCGGATTTCTCTACTAGGTGTTTTTCCGGGTGAACCAAAAACACAATCAGAGTAGTTATCCCTTTACTACCCTAGCCGATCGGACGGAACGTAAGGTAGCAAGCACAGGAGCCGGGAAACCCAACTATTGACCAAAGACATGATTGAGAGCCAATGCATATAATGCTATATTCGGGACGCCGAATTGCACTGTGAAAGTGTTCGAACTTTGTCGTGGTATTTAAAAGATGTACGTGGCTTGATAGAGCCCATGGCAATTTAGTTCATACCAAGGCGTACATGACAATCGGACTGTCGGTGTACAAAAGTAGGGGCTCTCCTTTGTACCCCTTTACTTGTGCACGGACAGTCAGATCCGCGCCCGCGGCCACACTGAGCAGGGCATAGGAGGGAAGCTAGAGCATGAGACAACCGAAGCAACGCCAAGACCAGAGACACAAAGAGCAAGAGGGCAAGGTGGGCTCACCTGGCAAAAACCTTGCTGGGGCAGCCTTCGCAACCCCAGCAAGAGCCTTGCCGGGGCAACTTGCCCAATGCCAGCAGAACACGCTGCCCTTGAGCCAAGGGGTTCCAACACCATCACCCACATTGGAACCAAAGCTCGGAAGGCACCTCCATGGTGGCATGCAGATCTTTGTGGAGATCATAAATACACAAGATTAGATGAGGACCAGAAGACGGCGAACCTTGGCAAGATTCTTGCCAAGGAAATCCACGAGACCCCCGGTAAGATCCTTGCCGGGGACGACCACGGTGCCACGGCAAGACCCTTGCCGGGCCACCGGCAAGACACATGCCGAGGACATCTGCGGGGCCACAGCTAGGCCCACAGCTGCCAAGACTCCACCGCCGCTCCCATGCAGCTACTAGCTCAACCAGCTAGGCATGCATCTGCGTGGCAGTGTGCCACCACCACACTGACTCAGCAAGCACCTGCGTGGTGGCATGCAGATCTTCATGAAGACTCCACCACCACGCCAGCCCAGCAGCCAGCCAACGTGGCGTTACAACGCCTCGTCAGCTCGGACGCGCGTCGGAGCCAGGCGAGGCCGCGACAGATGGGACGAGCTTCCTTGCCATCCCCAATAAAGCAAGAGGGGCACGTCGGCAGCACATTAAATGCATTTGTCTGATGGTGCCAGAGGATAGACTCAGCCACTATACACCTTTCCACCTCCTGTGTGCCACTGTGGCGACCCCTTTTTGGCTATAAAAGGAGGCCCGAGGTGTACTGGAGGGGGATTGGGATCTCTGGAACTAGGCACACACCGTAGCTAGTTCAAGAACTCAAGAAGACTCAAATATACATCAAAGTAGGACTAGGGTATTACGCGTCTCCGCAGCCTAAACCTGGGTAAACGATCCTTGTGCTGACCGCCAGACCCGCTCTTTGCACAACCCCGTGCCCGCCAACTGTAGAAGGGATCCCAGTGATTCCATAGGTGTCGTTTCCATCGACTTCTTTGGCGCGCCAGGTAGGGGGCACAGTTCTGGAAATCTGGTCTGGGTGAAGAAGCGGCTTCATCATGCTCGTCACTCCAAGGAAGAAGATGACCAAACAAGTGGCGTCCTCGGTGGATGCAGTGAACGCTCACGCAGCGGCAGAAAAGCTAAGTCATGCAAAACTTTGAGCATTTCCTTTATATATATGGTTATCGTCCTCGATGATCTTGCCCTGTGTATGGAAAACCTGCATGCAATGGGGCCCTGCCACTATTGGAAACGCCCTCGTTCTATTTCGAGTCCGCTCAACAGTTCGGGCGGCTGCGTCGAGAACGACAGGGTGACCTTCTGCGATTGGCAACGCTCTAGGTCTATCTCGAGTCCGCTCGACAGTTCGAGCGGCCGCGTTGAGAGCAGTGAGGTGGTTTGCCCGGCAGCAAGCACACCTGGCTGGCCATTGGGGATCCGTCCTCAAGGCACCGTGGCCTGGGTTTCCGCGCCGGCAAGCCTACCCAATTAATGTAGGGTGGACATATAAAGGGAGATCAAACGGGAAAATAACATGCATCGTTTCAAAAGCACTGTAGAGTTATATTACATCAATTGTTGCTGCGGTTCTAACTAAAGATAAAAATTGTCTTGGTCGTGAACCTGCAGCGGCGATAACGAACGGGGTGCCTAGTCCCGACGCTGGCCTTCTATCCTCCGAACTCCGTCTATCCGGCTGATGACGGGCTCAATACGCTCCTCGAGCGTCGCAAGGTCCATGTCCTCCGGTAAGCTCTCCAGCGCAGCATTGAAGTTGAGGTCGGGATTCCAGTATGCCACCTTGGTGAGGACCTTGGTCATAGCACCCCAGCAAAGCCTCTGGGCCTCATCGGCCAGAGAGGCCGCCCTGTTGGAGCGGAACTGCTCTAGGGCCCCGAGAACACCCTCGAAGAACAGGGTCAGCCTGGCATTGGGACTCACGCTCGGCTCCGGGACGTACCTCACGTTTGGCATCCCCATGGTAGCCAGCTGCGTGGTGATCCTGCCAGCGACGCCGGCGAGGCGGTTGATCCGGAGGTTCTCGCCCTTCACAAAATCGTTGTGGTTGGCGGCTTTGTTCTTCCGCAGCTGCCTCTCCTTCTCCAGATTCTTGGTCAGGGTCTCCTCCTGGGCCCTGACCTCCGACAGCATCCCCTCAAGACCCTCCAGCTTCAGCTTCAAGTCTTGGATGGAGTCGTTGGCCTTGGAGAGTAGCTCGGCCATGCCGAGAACTGTGGCCTACGCGTCAGCCAAAGCGCCTTTGGCCACGTCCCTCTCCCCCGTTAGCTCTAGGATCTGCTTCTTCAACCCGTCCCGCTCCACCTCCAGCTCGTTCACATTGCCGGCGTGGACCTGGGCCTGAGCATTGAGGGCCTCCTCGTGCCTCTGCTCCAGTTCCTGGGTCCGCTGCACGACAAGCTTCTTGACCTCATCGTCCTTGCGGCTGAGTGTCGCGGTGAGTTTCTCCTCCCGAGCGGCAAGGTCCTCCTCCTGGGAGTTCAGCGCAGCCTGGTGCTGGCGCCGAGCGGCCTCGTCCTTGGCAGCCTGTTATCTCTCCGCCTCCTGGGCCTTCTCAATATCGGCCTGCTTCATGACAAGCTCCAGCTTGCACTCGACCAGCAGATCCTGGGCGGTCTTCAGTTCCTCACAGGCCTGGCGGAACCAAGCCTGCATCTCGGCGACGCGCCCCTCGAGGTTCGCCTCCGCTTTGTCCACCGTCACCATCCTGGACTTGGCCCTGTCCAGGCGGGCACGGTGAAGCGCCTGGAGCTTATGGAAGTTGGCGCTCATGCCCTGGACGAGCCGCTCTTCTTGGGAACCGCCTCCACCAGCGCTTGGTTCGTCAATGACCTCAAGCCCGGCGATGGCAAGCACGTCGTCATCGAACACCTCCCCCTCGGTAGGCGCCCTGGTGCTCGCCGTCCATGGGAGGTGTACGAACAGGTCGTCGCTCACCTTTAGATATTCGCTCGAGCCAGAGGCGGCGGAGGAGGAAGGATGGTCGTCAACCACCTCCTCCTCGGCAGCAGCCTTGCCGGCCTCCCCAGCGGGCCCCTTGTCGGCCTCCCCGATAGCGGCCTCGCCGGTCTCCCCTGTAGGCCCCTTGGCAGCGTCCTTAGCAGCGCCCTTGGCGGCCTCCTCAGCGGCGATCTTGTCGGCCTCGGCCGCGGCATCCCTGTCAACCTCCTCGATGACAGTGTCCACGTCCTCCCGGTCTGCCGAGGAAGGATCTGGATACTGAGGAGGGGAATGAGGCAAAGTCAAGACCTAAATTAAAAACAAGAAAAACGAGTGGGGACAGAAGACAAATAACTCACACGTGCCAGGCTGGGAAGAAGTGTCCCCCTCCCCACCAACATTCGGTCCCGGGATGGAGTCGCTGGCGCCTGGGTTCGCCTCCTCCGCCTCCTCTATGCGCATGGGCTTGGTGCTTGGCGCCCTTGCCGGGGACGCCCCTCGGGGTGGCGTGGTTGATGGGGGTGGCGTGTTGGGGGTGTCCCTTCGTGGCTCCTCCTGCTGCCGTCCTCCTCCTGCAACCACGGCAAGGTCAGCACCAAGAGACCGTGCCCCAACACACGTTGATGGGGAGCGAGTGATGAACGCACGCTAGGGGCTCCGCCGGGGGCTGCTATCCGGGCTGCTCTCCACCACCAGCGGCATACTCGAGGTGCCCGCCGGGGGCTGGCCGCCCATTGAGGCCCTGAACCTCTTCGCCACCCTGTGGGCCAACGTCTCCATATCCTTGCGAAGATGAAGACAACTCAAGAAAAGCGGCACGGTCTGAGGGGACGGAGATGATAAAAGACAAGATACTTACTCATCCTCCGCCTCCTCTTTCGCTGCCTTCCTCTTCCGCCTCGGGCTAAGGGACCCGAGGTCGAAGATGGCCTCCATGTCGTCGTCTACGGGAGGAGGGGAAGCAGGTGGAGTCCGAGGACGCTTGGACAAAGAAGAGGCAATCGCTTTCTTCTTGGCCAGCGCATCCTTCACCGCCTTCCTCGCCGCTGCGGCCCTCGTCTGGAGCACGGACACCTCCTGAGTTTGTTGCGGTTGCGCGGCCCTGCCGGGCCGGGCTGGCTCACTGGAGCTGGCTCGCCGCAGGACACGCCCTCTCCCCATGGCCAGGGGGTCGACAACCTCGACCTCCTCCCCAGACGACTCATCGACCACATCTTCAATGAGAGGGGCCCCGGTGCCGGTGCTGCCGGCCTCCCCAGCGGATTCCGCCCACTGGGCGAGCTCTCTCTCCTCCGCGGCCGCCGTAGCCTTGTCCTCCATGCCGCCAGCACTGCCGGCCTCCTTGGCGAGCTCCGCCACCGCCGCCCTGGCGGCGATATAGTCCAGCTCCACTTGGGTGTTGTCCTGGATGAGCAGCGACTTGTCGCGGACGTACTTCTCCGACAAGGTGTTGAAGAACTTCTGCACCTGATCCGCCTCCGGCTCGGCCCAATTCGGGTCAAGGCCGTGCACATTAAAATCCAGCATCATGGCGATGATCTCGGTTTGGCGGGAGTTGTTGCTCAGCGGGACCACCCCCACCAGCAACCCAAACAGGGGCCCCTTGGCGACCTTGTCGGCCTTCGTGGCCTTGCCGGTCCTCTCGGTCCTGCCGTCGCTGTTCTCATCGAGCTGGAGAAAGCTGCTGGCAGAAGTGGGCGTGCCCCATCACCGTGAAGTTGTGGTTCAAGCCGGGGCGAAGCCGCATGATGTCATCCGCATTCCTGAAAAGCCAGGCCGGCCTCCCCTTGTTGTGCAGTGACGTGATTCGGCGGCAAATGAAATCCGCCCCAATCATCTCCAGGGTGAGCCGGCAACGGTGAGGCGATGGAATCTAGTGATGGCGACCTTGAGCTTCTCATCCTGGGCATTGACATCACCCCAGTTGTCTCTGCGAACCGGCGGCACCTGGCGAACCTGGCAAAATTCCTGTGGGTCCTCCTCCTCAATCCAGCACCACCGGCCCCGCCACCCCTCCCACCTCTCCTTCTGAGCACCCTACGGATATGTCCCCTTCTCCTGGGTCCTTGGGATCCAGGCGACACAACCGGAGATGGCGCCTCCCATCTGGATCCGAGGATAGAAGTAGTGGCGGGAAAGCATCGTGTTGGGATGCACTCCGGCGAAGCCCTCGCAAAGATGGGAGAAAAGGGCCATGCGCACCACGGCATTTGGAGTGAAATCCAGAAGGTGGAAGCCATAGGTGTGCATGACATCATTGAAGAAATTGGAGAAAGGGGGGCAGAGGTCGCAGGAAAAATAATCAACAAAGAATGGGTACCGATTCGGGACGGCCTTGGCGAAATTAGTAGGGATGATGCGCGTGGTCGGATGCCCCGTCGTCTCCCCCTCATCTTGCACCCCCAAAGGGGCTTGAAGTTGTCCCGAAGAGGGACCACATCGACCATCGAGGGAAAGTAGGCGAGCTGCGTCCGCTGCGCCGCCAACTCACTGTCCGGCGGCTCCTTCCCCCGGCGTCCTTGGCCACTCCTTTGCCTTTGCTGGATTTGGGTGCCATGGCGGCTACGAGAGGTGAAGGATGAAGGACAGTGAAGATGCAGCGGCGGCGAGCGAGAGCGAGAGCTTGAGAAGGAAGAAGGAAGGGACGGGGGTTCTGAGATTGGAGAAGGCACAAAGGGTAAATGAGCAGCGCGCCCGCGGTTATTCCTTTTTACGGGCAAGGCGCGGGCCGCCTCTTTAGCATTTACTGCAACATGATGCATGCATGCGGGAACTGCCCTATGCATGAACCCCATGTCAGGCATGACCCTCCACGTTGCGCGTTCAACACGGGTCGTGGGGAAGCGCAGCGAGCGAAGGAGTTACTACAAGTAAAAATCTTCCCCGCTTGCCCGCGCACCGTTCTGGGCCTAGCCCAACAACGCGTCGCGCTTATGTGTGGCCTAGGCCCGGGGGCTCCTGTCGGTGTACAAAAATAGGGGATCTCCTTTGTACCCCTTTACTTGTGCATGGGTAGTCAGAGCCGCGCCCACGGCCACACTGAGCAGGGCAGAGGAGGGAAGCCGGAGCACGAGACAACAGAAGCAACGCCAAGACCAGAGACACAAAGAGCAAGATGGCGAGGTGGGCTCCCCCGGGAAAACCCTTGCCGGGGCAGCCTCCGCAACCCCGGCAAGAGCCTTCTAGGGGCAACTTGCGCAATGCCAGCAGAACGCGCTGCCCTTGAGCCAAGGGGTTCCAACGCCATAACCCACATTGGAACCAAGGCTCGGGAGGCACCTCCATGGTGGCATGCAGATCTTTGTGGAGATCATAAGTACACAAGATCAGATGAGGACCAGAAGACGATGATCCTTGGCAAGATTCTTGCCAAGGAAATCCATGAGACTCCCGGCAAGATCCTTGCGAGGGACGACCGCGGTGCCACGACAAGACCCTTGCCGAGGACATCTGCGGGGCCATAGCTAGGCCCACAGCTGCCAAG
This sequence comes from Triticum dicoccoides, assembly GCF_002162155.2. Taxonomy (NCBI): domain Eukaryota; kingdom Viridiplantae; phylum Streptophyta; class Magnoliopsida; order Poales; family Poaceae; genus Triticum; species Triticum dicoccoides. The sequence goes on from NC_041382.1 coordinate 435,100,451, forward strand.
ACTCCACCGCCGCTCCCATGCAGCTGCTAGCTCAACCAGCTGGGCAGACATCTGCGTGGCAGCATGCGGCCTCCACACCGACTCAGCAAGCACCTGCTTGGTGGCATGTAGATCTTCATGAATACTCTGCCACCATCCCAACCCAGCGGCCAGCCAACATGGCGTTACAACGCCTCGTCAGCTCGGACGCATGTCGGAGCCAGGCGAGGTGGCGATAGCTGGGACGAGCTTCCTTGCCGTCGCCGATAAAGCAAGAGGGGCACGTCGGCAGCACATTAAAAGCGTTTGTCCGACGGTGCCAGAGGATAGACTCAGCCAATATACACCTTTCCACCTCTTGTGTGCCACTATGGCGACCCCTTTTTGGCTATAAAAGGAGGCCCGAGGCGTACTGGAAGGGGATTGGGATCCTTGGAACTAGATACACACCGTAGCTAGTTCAAGAACTCAAGAACACTTAAATATACATCAAAGCAGGACTAGGGTATTACGCGTCTCCGCGGCCCGAACCTGGGTAAACGATCCTTGTACTGACCGCCAGACCCGCTCTTTGCACAACCCCGCGCCCGCCAACCGTAGAAGGGATCCTAGGTATTCCATAGGTGTCATTTCCACCGACACGGACAAAAACAAGGAAACAAATGTTAAGAGATAAGCCAATGCCATGTAGGTTTGGGCTAAAAATTGTTTCCATTGTAGTCTGATTGATACGTTGAAACGTATTGATACAAATAGTGCAATAAGCGACAAGGCAATTTTACATGCCAAACACAAGGGGAAGCTGTGCATGCGTCCTAAAAGCGGACGAGGTGATCTTTAAGGATCCTTTACGTGCTCTGGCACACGCCTATGCTGATTTTCTCCTTGGTATATTGTCCTTCGAGAGGATCATCGACCGGTGTTTTCATAATAGGCCACTGGAAGAGGCCTTGGTGCCATTGAAAGGGTGGTGTGGGTTGTAAGGAATCTGGAAAAATAAAATGAAAAGAAAAGGGAAATGTGAGTGTCCTGATAAGGTCTAGCCATATTGCAGACATTGTCCTTATTATGCCTCCATTCTTTCCCATGGTATCTTTAGTGCGTAATTATGTACGCATGGTACATATGCCACAATTTGGCAGGGGATGAGATGGAGGCCGAATTGCTAATCGAGCTATTGACGAGCTGGACTATCGCACAGTGGGGTAGTCCGGACTCATTTGACAATGTCCGAGGTCTTGGCCGCCGACGTAATAGTTGGCTTGATGAGGCCAGCATGTACTTCCGCTATCAGGGTCGCGGTGTGCTCCTCAGTGCGGAGGGAGCGTTCCATGTTTCCATTCACTTTTATAACTCCGCGTGGTCTGGGCATCTTGAATTTGAGATAGGCGTAGTGCCGGACTGCATTGAAGCGAGCGAACGCGGTTTGTCCGAGTAGTGCATAGTAGCCACTGCAGAAGGGGACGATATCGAAGATCAGGTCTTCGCTGCGGAAGTCGTCCGGCAAACCGAAGACTACTTCCAATGTGATTGAGCCTGTACAGCGGGCTTCTACACCAGGTATCACTCCTTTAAAGGTAGTTTTAGTGGGCTTGATTCTTGACGGATCAATACCCATTTTGCGGACCGTGTCCTGATAGAGTAGGTTAAGGCTGCTGTCGCCGTCCATGAGGACTCGCGTAAGGTGGAATCTGTCGATGATTGGATCAAGGACTAATGCAGCCGAACCTCCGTGACGGATACTGGTCGGATGGTCCCTGCGACCGAAGGTGATCGAACATGCCGACAATGGGTTGAATTTTGGGGCGACTGGCTCTATCGCATAGACGTCCCTTAGCGCGTGCTTGCGCTCCCTCTTGGGGATATGGGTGACGTATATCATATTCACCGTTTTGACTTCAGGGGGAAATTTCTTCTGTCCCCCTATTTTTCATGCGCGAGGTTCCTCGTCGTCATCCTCGCTGGGCGACCGTTTCTCCTTATGTTCGGCATTTAACTTGCCGGCATGTTTGAAGACCCAACAGCTTCTATTGGTTTGGTTGGCAGGCTTATCAGGAGTGTCATGGATCTGGCAAGGTCGATCAAATATTCGGTCCAGGCTTGATGAACCGTCTTTGTTTCGTTTGAATGGCTGCTTCCGTTGACCAGATTTGGAGCCACTAAATCCGGCGTTAACTATTGTATTCTCTGTGTCATCATTGTTGCTCCAACACTTATGTTTGTTGCATCGGGGCCTTCCGTTGCCTTCTCTGGCTCTGGAAGTGCCGGGGTCGCTGGTACTGTTATCGCTACGGGCTAGCTAGCTATCCTCGCCCGCACAAAAGCGGGTCATTAGTGCTGTAAGGGCTACCATGGACTTCGGCTTTTCTTGGCCGAGGTGTCGGGAGAGCCATTCGCCGTGGATGCTATGTTTGAAGTCCGCTAGGGCTTCTACGTCCAGACAGTCGACAATCTGGTTCTTTTTAATTAGGAACCTAGTCCAGAATTTCCTGGCTGACTCTCCGAGCTATTGGACTATATGACTGAGTTCATCGGCATCCGGAGGCCGGGCATAAGTGCCTTGGAAGTTGTCTCTAAAGGCATCTTCCAAGTATTCCCAGCTTCCAATAGAGTTTTCTGGGAGGCTGTTTAACCAGTGCCTAGCTGGCCCCTTAACTATTAGGGTAAGGTATTTGATGGCGTGTAGATCATCACCGTGAGCCATGTGAATGCGGAGAAGAAAATCTTCAATCCATACTGCGGGATCTGTTGTGCCGTCGTATGATTCGATGTTCACGGGTTTAAACCCTTCAGGGAACTCGTGCTCCATTACCTCATCGATGAAGCATAGGGGGTGTGCCGCACCTCTGTATCGGGCCAAGTCGCGACGTAATTCAGATGAAGTCCGTACGCGGTTTTTGGCCCGGGCGTGGTTATGCTTATCGCGCCAGGCTTGATAGCCGTCTTCTCGCGTTGGTGCACGCCCCCGCGATCCGTAGATTGACCTGGCCTGACCTGTTCTATTTTCCAGGTCCTGTCATAGGTCATATGTGTATCCTCGAGCTGTTGTTTCTCTGCTTTTGTGACATGGTGGTGCAGGTTGGTGTTCGTCTTGAGTTGCCGTTCTGTCCCGGCCACGTGGTGGTCTATGGGGTCCATCAGCCGCATTACGCACGGGTGGTATGGGCTCGAATGCCTCATCATCGAATTGGGGCAGCAGCTTGCACTTCGGGTAACTCTTTTTTGGCCGCTCGAGGCCGTATTCTTCGGCTGCCAGGACATTAGTCCATCTGTCTTTGAGTGGGTCTTGGTCAGCTTGAAGCTTCTGGTGTTTCTTTTTAGGCTTCTAGCCGGCACTTGAAGCACTCTTGTTCGAGGGGTTCCTCTGGCACGATAAAATCTTTGTTGCCGAGGCTTACGTCGTCCTCGGAGAGAGGCAGATAGTTGTTGTCCTCTGAGTCGTTGTTCCATGTTTGTTCGTCAGGGTAAACTTGCTCGTCGTCCCGATCTCCCGTTTGGATGTTGGTTCGATGGGGTCTTCTTGGTCTCCAGTGTTCTCCGGAGTATCATTGTCCTCGGTGTCGGTATTGCCGTTCTTACCGCGACGCGATTTAGAGCGGCGCCGCTGACGTCGACATTTCGGCGGTATCTCAGGAGGTTCGTCCTCGACTGGGTTTTTCTCATCATCGTCGTTGCCGTTTTTAGGTGTATCCATCATGTATACGTCATACGAGGAGGTGGTCTTCCAACGTCCGGTGACTGGCAGGTTTTGGGCCTACTCCTCTCCGGCATCGTCGTCCATATTGTCGATGTCTTCGGAGGCGTAATCAAGCATCTTAGTTAGGTCCTCGACAGTGGCTATGAAGTGGGTGGTGGGTGGGAAGTAAAATTCCCTATTTCCAGCCCCTAGCCCGGGCTGGGTGTGATTCGGAAGCGGTTCCTCTGTGATGATGAGGGACCGCATTAAGTCCAAAGCATCGTTTAAGAGCGGGGTTTGGACGGGGTGGGAAGTTTTTGGGCCGAGCTCGCATGAAGCGGGCCTCTAGGGTTCGGAATTAGTGTCCGGAGAAGATTCTAGCTTTCTAATGACTGCCGGAGACGCTTTTCTCTCTGGTTTTCCGGTGTTCAGCTCTAAGGCCGCAGATTGGCCGGCGGGCTCTAGACTCCCGTCTTCGGACCTGATGACGCGCTCCGGATCTAAGGCTGGAGCGGTGGTTGGGGCCTTGAACCCTTGGAAGATCAAGTCTCCTCGGGTATCAGCGACATAGTTTAGATTTCCAAAACTGATCTGGTGACGAGGGGTATAGCTGTCGATCTGCTCCAGGTGGCCAACCGAGTTCGCATGCAGTGCGAAGCTGCCGAATACAAAGATCTGGCCAGGGAAAAAATCTCCTTCGCGGCAGCATTGTCATAGATGATTGATGGAGCCATCGAGACTTTTGACGACGGCACAGTGGAACTCTCAATGAAAGCACCAATGTCGGTGTCAAAACCGGCAGATCTCGGGTAGGGGTCCCGAACTGTGCGTCTAAGGATCGAAGGTAACAAGAGACAGGGGACACAATGTTTACCCAGGTTCAGGCCCTCTTGATGGAGGTAATACCCTATTTCCTGCTTGATTGACTTTGATGAGTATAGGGGTTACAAGAGTTGATCTACCACAAGATCGTAACGGCTAAACCCTAGATGTCTAGCCTATATGATTATGATTGTCTCTACAGACTAAACACTCCAGTTTATATAGACACCAAAGGGGACTAGGGTTTTGTACATAGTCGGTTTACAAAGAAAGGAATCTTCATATCTGCACGGCAAGCTTGCCTTGCACGCCAAGGAGAGTCCCATCCGGACACGGGGGAAAGTCTTCTATCTTGTATCTCCACAGCCCATTAGTCCGGCCCATATAACATAGCCCGGATGCCGGAGGACCCCATAATCCTGGACTCCCTCAGCAGCGCCAACAAAGAAGAAGCATTTGTTCTCTCAAGATCGGGCCGAGACGAAGCAGGTGCTGGTTGACGAGGATGGGGGATCAGGCCCTACCTTCACCATAGACACCAGCCTCCCCCCAGACCAGGAAGAGGCGCTGGTCAGTTTCCTCCACACAAACAAGGATATGTTTGCGTGGGAGGCAATGGACTTGGTTAGCGTTCCGCATGAAGTGATCGAGCACCAATTGATGGTGTGCCCCAACGCGCACCCCGTAAAGCAGAAGGCACAGCGGCAAGCCCCGGAGAAGCAGTCGTTCATCGTCCAGGAGACCTGCAAGCTGCAAGAAGCCGGCGTTATTCAGGAGGTTCGGCACCCAGATTGGTTGGCTAACCCTGTTATCGTCCCCAAGAAGGGCGGGAAGGAGCGCATTGATACGTCTCCAACGTATCTATAATTTTTGATTGTTCGATGCTATTATACTATCTGTTTTGGATGTTTTATATGCATTAATATGCTATTTTATATGATTTTTGGGACTAACCTATTAACCTAGAGCCTAGTGCCAGTTTCTGTTTTTTCCTTGTTTTAGAGTTTGGCAGAAAAGGAATACCAAACAGAGTCCAAACGGAATAAAACTTTCATGATGATTTTTCTTGGACCAGAAGACACCTGGGAGACTTGGAGTGCAAGTTAGAAGAGCCACGAGGTGGCCACAAGGGTGGAGGGCGCGCCTAGAGGGGTAGGGCATGGCCCCAACCTTGTGGGCCCCTCGGTGACCTCCTGACCTAGATCTTCCTCCTAGATATACTCATATACCCTGAAAACTTCCACGGGAGCCACAAAACTACTTTTCCACCGCCGCAACCTTATCTACCCATGAGATCCCATCTTGGGACCTTTTCCGGCATCCTGCCAGAGGGAGATTCGATCACAGAGGGCTTCTACATCAACACCATTGCCTCTTTGATGAAACGTGAGTAGTTTACCACAGACCTATGGGTCCATAGCTAGATGGCTTCTTCTCTCTCTTTGATTCTCAATACCATGTTCTCCTTGATGTTCTTGGAGATCTATTCGATGTAATACTCTTTTGCGGTGTGTTTGCTAAGATCCGATGAATTGTGGATTTTTGATCAGCTTATCTATGAATATTATTTGAATCTCCTCTGAATTCTTATATGCATGATTTGATATCTTTGCAAGTCTCTTTGAACTATCGATTTAGTTTGGCCAACTAGATTGGTTTTTCTTGCAATGGGAGAAGTGCTTAGCTTTGGGTTCAATCTTGCGGTGTCCTTTCCCAGTGACAGTAGGGGCAGCAAGGCACATATTGTATTGTTTCCATGAGGATAACAATATGGGGTTTTCATCATATTGCTTGAGTTAATCCTGTTAAATCATGTCATCTTACTTAATGTGTTACTCTGTTCTTATGAACTTAATACTATAGATGCAGGCAGGAGTCGGTCGATGTGTGGAGTAATAGTAGTAGATGCAGAATCATTTCGGTCTACTTGACACGGACGTGATTCCTATATTCATGATCATTGCCTTAGATATCGTCATAACTTTGTGCTTTTCTATCAATTTCTCGGCAGTAATTTCTTATGAACCAATTGCTAGTGAGTTGTGTGCACTAGATTATCTTTATGAAGTTTTACTTGAAATTCGTGAATCTAGAAATTGTGATGAAGAAATTTATGAAGAGATTCATGATAGCTCCTAGAATAAAAAGCATGATTGCAATGATGTTATTATAAATTCTATTAATGTTAATTGTGCTAATATTATGCGAAATCCTAAGCTTGGGGGTGCTAATTTTTCTATGTCCACTACTTATTACAATGATCATGATTGGGGTGATTCTTCTTATGATCTTGAAAATTTGTTTAAGCCCCGTGATAACTATGAGATTGATAATAATGTTTGCAATAATGTTGAAAGTGGGTTTAGAAGAGTGTCAACTTTAGATCCCACATATTTGGAGGATGTTCAGTCTTATGAATTTGTTGATAAAAGTGGGTTTGGAGAAGTCATGGCTTTATTTTATGATAATCCCACTATTTTGGAAGAGTGTAAACTTTGCATGCATGTGGATCATGAAGAGAATATTTTATGTGATAGATATATTGTTGAATTTACTTATGATCCTACATGTAATTATTATGAGACAGGAAAATATGGTTGTAGAAATTTTCATGTTACTAACTATCCTCTCATTATGTTGAGATTGCTTTTGTTTCTTTCTTCTTCCTTGCATATGCTAGATCTTGCTTGTCTTGCTAATTTGTTTTCCTATAAAATCCCTATGCATAGGAAGTGTGTTAGACTTAGATGTGCTTTTCATATGCTACATGATGCTCTCTTCGTGTTTCAATTGCTATCTTTTATGTGAGCATCATTGAAATTATCAACGCCTAGCTTAATGGCTTTATAGAAAACCTCTTGTTGGGAGACAACCCAATATATTTCCTTTTTGTTTTTGAATAAATATTTCATCTAGCCTCTGGTTAGATGTGGTTTTATATTTTAATTAGTGTTTGTGCCAAGTAAGACCTTTGGGATAGCATACGGTGATATTTGATTTGATCCTGCTGAAAAATAGAAACTTTTGCACCCAGGAGATTAGTTTTCATTTTTAACAAAAGCGCGATAAAATACTGATTTTTTTGCAAAGGATTAATAAAAAAATTGTATAGGAATTCCTAATTTCTCAGGATATTTGTAGTTACATAAGTATTCTAAATATCCAGATTGCTACAGACTGTTCTGTTTTTGACAGATTCTGTTTTTCGCGTGTTGTTTGCTTATTTTGATGACTCTATGGCTAGTATCGGGGGGTATGAACCATGGAAAAGTTTTAATATAGTAGATATTACACCAATATAAACAAATAATGAGTTCACAATAGTACCAAAAGTGGTGATTTATTTTCTTATACTAACGGAGCTTACGATATTTTATGTTGAAGTTTTGTGTTGTGAAGTTTTTAAGTTTTGGGTAAGGATTTGATGGACTATGGAATAAGGAGTGGCAAGAGACTAAGCTTGGGGATGCCCAAGGCACCCCAAGGTAATATTCAAGGTGTCCAAAGAGCCTAAGCTTGGGGATGCCCCGGGAAGGCATCCCCTCTTTCGTCTTCGTCTATCGGTAACTTTACTTGAGGCTATATTTTTATTCACCACGTGATATGTGTTTTGCTTGGAGCGTCTTGTATGATTTGAGTCCTTGCTTTTTAGTTTGCCACAATCATTCTGTACACACCTTTTGGAAGAGACACGCATGAATCGTGATTTATTAGGATGCTCTATGTGATTCACTTATATCTTTTGAGGTAGGCAAAATTGCTCTAGTGCTTCACTTTTATCTTTTTAGAGCACGGCGGTGGTTTTATTTTATAGAAATTGATGAATTCTCGTACTTCACTTATATTATTTTGAGAGTCTTTAGAACAGCATGGCAATTTGCTTTGGTTATAAAATTAGTCCTAATATGATAGGCATCCAAGAGGGATAAAATAAAAAAACTTTCATATAAAGTGCATTGAATACTATGAGAAGTTTGATTCCTTATGATTGTTTTGCGATATGAAGATGGTGATATTAGAGTCATGCTAGTAAGTAGTTGTGAATTTGATAAATACTTGTGTTAAATTTTGTGAGTCCCGTAGCATGCACGTATAGTGAACCGTTATGTGATGAAGTCGGAGCATGATTTATTTATTGATTGTCTTCCTTATGAGTGGCAGTCGGAGACGAGCGATGGCCTTTTCCTACCAATCTATCCCCCTAGGAGCATGTATGTAGTACTTTGGTTCGATGAATAATAGATTTTTGCAATAAGTATGTGAGTTCTTTATGACTAATGTTGAGTCCATGGATTATACACACTCTCACCTTTCCGCCATTGCTAGCCTCTTTAGTACCACACAACTTGCGCCGGTACCGTAAACCCACCACATATCCTTCCTCAAAACAGCCACCATACCTACCTATTATGGCATTACCATAGCCATTCTGAGATATGTTGCCATGCAACTTTCCACCGTTCTATTTATTATGACACGCTCCATCATTGTCATATTGCTTTGCATGATCATGTAGTTGACATCGTATTTGTGGCAAAGCTACCGTTCATCATTTTCTTTGATACATGTCGCTCTTGATTCATTGCACATCCCGGTACACCGCCGGAAGCATTCACATAGAGTCATATTTTGTTCTAATTATCGAGTTGTAATTTTTGAGTTGTAAGTAAATAAAAGTGTGATGATCTTCATTACTATTCCTCTACAAGTCGGGATGAGACTCCGGGCGAAAAAAAGAGGCCAAAAAATGAGAGAAGGCCCAACAAAAAAATGAGAGAAAAGAGAGAAGGGACAATGTTACTATCCTTTTACCACACTTGTGCTTCAAAGTAGCACCATGATCTTCATGATAGAGTCTCCTATGAAATCACTTTCATATACTAGTGGGAATTTTCATTATTGAACTTGCCATGTATATTCCAATGATGGGATTCTCATGACCCACAAGTATAGGGGATCAACTGTATCTCTTTTCGATAAGTAGGAGTGTCGAACCCTACGAGGAGCAGCAGGAAATTACAAGTAGTTTCCGGTAAGGTATTGTCTTCAAGTGCTGAAATTGTAAGTAGCGAGTAGTTTGATAGCAAGATAGTTTGTAACGAGCAAGTAACGATAATAGTAACAAAAGTTTAGCAAGGTAGCCCAATCCTTTTGAGGCAAAGGACAGGCCAAAACGGTCTCTTATGATAAGCAAAGCATTCTTGAAGGTACACGGGAATTTCATCTAGTCACTTTCATCATGTTGGTTCGATTTGTGTTCACTACTTTGATAGTTTGATATGTGGGTGGACCTGTGCTTATGTGTTGTTCTTACTTGAACAAACCTCCTACTTATGATTAACCCTCCCGCAAGCATCCACAACTAAGAGAAAAGTATTAAGAATAAATTCTAACCATAGCATTAAACCTCTGGATCCAATCGGTCCCTTACGAAGTAGCGCGTAAACTGGGGTTTAAGCTTCTGTCACTCTCGCAACCCACCATCTAATTGCTACTCGACAATGTATTCCCTTAGGCCCAAATATGGTGAAGTGTCATGTAGTCGATGTTCACATGACACCACTAAGGGAATAACAACATTCACACTATCAAAATATCGAACACATATCAAGTTCACATGATTACTTGCAATGTGATTTCTCCCGTGACCTTAAGAACAAAAGTGGCTACTCACAAATGATAAACTTGTTCATGATCAAAGGAGTATTAAATATCATAATGGATCTGAACATATATCTTCCACCAAATAAAGCATTTAGTAATCAACTACAAGATGTAATCAACACTACTAGTCACCCACAAGTACCAATCTATAGTCCGGTAACAAGATTGAACACAAGAGATGAAGTAGGGTTTGAGAGGAGATGGTGTTGTTGAATATGTTGATGGAGATTGCCCTCCCCAAAATGGGATAGTTGTTGGTGATGATGATGACGATGATTTCCCCCTGCGGGAGGGAAGTTCCCCCGGCGGAATCGCTCTGCCAGAGGGCAAAAGTGCTCCTGCCCAAGTTCCGCCTCGAGGCGGCGATGCTTCGTCCTGAAAGTCCTCCTCTTATTTTTTCTAGGTCAAAACCACTTGTATACCAGAAGATGGGCACCGGAGGTGGGACGAGGAGGCCACAACCCACCAGGGCGTGCCTAGGGGGCCTGGCGCGCCCAGGTGGGTTGTGCCCACCTGGTGGCCCCCTCTGGTGTTTGTTGGCTCTACTATTTCTCAAATAATCCATAAAAAATCTCCGTAAAGTTTTAGCTCATTTGGAGTTGTGCAGAATAGGTGGCCTGACGTAGCTTTTTCAGGTCCAGATTTCCAGCTACCGGAATTCTCCCTCTTGGTGTGTTCCTTGCAAATTATGAGAGAAAAGGCATTAGAATTACTCAAAAAAGCATTATTATGGATAAAAACATTATAAATAACAGTAAGAAAACATGATGCAAAATGGACGTATCAACTCCTCCAAGCTTAGACCTCACTTTTCCTCAAGCGAAAACCAAAATCAAAAAACATGTCCACATGCTTTGAAGAGAGGTGTCAATATAAACAAAATACGGACATAGAAGCATCATGCTGATTATTATAGTAGCAACAAAATTAAACACGGGACTTTTATCAAAGAACTTTTATCATATACTTCTCATGGATAAGTAATAGTTCATCACACAATTGAAGTATAAAGCAAAAAATCTATTAGAAACCAACAAAATATGTTCTCAGTCAACTTTGCAACTACAATTCATCATGTTTTCAGGAAGGGTCATGTGTCGGAGCCTTTAGGCAAGTCCACATACTCAGCCATCATATACTCTTCTATGATTGCTAACACTCATCTTGTACCCATGAACAAAACGTTTCAACCGGACACATAGAAAGATAGGGGCTTATGATTTTGCCTCCCAACATACTCACTTCACGGGTGATGTCAACAATAATAACTCATGCTATCTATATTCAACTGGACATATGTGCCTAGATCTTTCCTCACCACATGATGCTTGCCAAAGGAGAAAAATAAAAGGAATAGAGAGAAAAACTTTGACTCTTTGCATACAAGTAAAATATAGGCCCTTCGCAGAGGGAAGCAGAGGTTGCCATGCGCTTATTTGTTTGTATGCTCAATCCCTTAGTGAAAGAGAACGTCACGTTTATTGCCCCTTAAGATGACAACCTTTATTATGCAGTCTATCCCTTTTATTCTTTATCATCCAATTTTGTACAACGCTCAATTTTCTCTTACCCTAAATGATCTCACACTTTTAGAAGCAATGTTTATTGCCTTTTTGCACCGATGATAGCTTACTTGAGGGATCTTGCTCAATCCCTAGGTAGGTATGGTGGACACTTGATAAAGATTTGGGTTTAAGGGTTTTTGTATGCACAAGTAGTATCTCTACTTAGTACAGAATTTTGTCTAGCAAAGATAGGGGCAAGCACCACATGTTAAAGGATCTATGACAATATGACTTCTATGTGACTATAAACAAACATAAACCATTAAGTTGTCTTCCTTGTCCAACGTCAACAATTTTGGCATATAATATTTTGATGATGGCTCACAATCACAAAAGATTTCTAGGATAGTATATCTATATGTGAATCTTCCCTTCCCTTATTAATTCTTTCGTGAGTTGCATAATTGACTAATTCTATGTTTGTCAATCTCTAATAAAATTTTCTAATTATACTTTTCCTTGTGTGGTGCTATCACCTACCATAGGATTAGTATATAATCTTTTTATTATTTATTTCCTTTCTTCATTTATTTCCTTTCTCTTTTTCTTTCTTTCTTATTTCTTTTCTTTATTTGCAACATGAAAGTAAAGAAAGCAAAAACTCAAACTAACTTTATTATATAACTTGCACACGAGTACAAGGATATATCACTAAGAAAACTCTCAAAGAAGAAAGGATCAAACTAAAATTTTATTCATCTAAAGCAAAAGGATCGAACTAAAATAAGTAAAAGCAAAAAGATAGTGGGATGACACGATACTGGGGCACCTCCCCCAAGCTTGGCGGAAGCCAAGGGGAGTGCCCATACCCGATACTCAGTTCTCCTTTGGTGGTGAAGAAGATGATGGTGGTGATGACAACTGTGCCTTCAAATTTTTCATATTGTAGTCGAGGAGAGCAATTTCCTCTTTTAAATCATCGACCTCCAACTCCAACTTCAAGATCTTGTCACATAAATCTCCTTTGCTTTTTTGCCGAAAACGAGAGGGAATAGATCGGTTATTAGACCGGTTAGCTCTCTAAGGAAGACTGGACTTCTTGAATTTTATGTGCATATCCCCAAGTTGAGGTAGAGGAACATGTTCCTCCTCCGAGCTTGAATCATCGATCCTCATCAAGTAAGCATCCTCCCCGTCATCCGTAGTTCGACTACAAGGAGATAGGTCCCAATAGGTCTTTGGGTCAGCAATGAGATGTGATACATAGCTCTCACCGTCAGAGTCTTGGGGCAACATATTGTCTGATCTATGCAGAAAACAGCAAGAAAAGAGAACAGAGGATTTCTTCGTGATACGATGATCAACAGGTTCAGGAAGTATATATAGATTTTTTTTTTCTTGGAGAACAAGTACATGGTAGAAAAACGGAGTACGGAAGGTATCCCAGGTGGGCACAACCCACCTATGCCTGGTGCGCCCTGGTGTCTTGTGCCCACCAGGGGACGCTTCCTCGAAGTTTCTTTATTTCCAAATTTTTAAAATATTCCAAAACTGATAAAAAATATTTTTGCATATTTTTCGGAGTCCGTTGACTTACCATATCACGTACCTCCTTATTTTCACGATTCTGGAGTGTTCCAGAAGGACTCTTTTATGTGCTCTTCCGTTGTCAAAGTTTGGATAATATTACTTTCAACATAATAGGCGTACCTGAGATATAATGCTTTATTTGTTGCCCATTGACAACCTTCGGGTTAGTACCTTCGGAGTTATTTATTTTGTTGGATGCAGACCGATAAACCTCCTCGATGATATATGGGCCTTCCCATTTCGAGAGGAGCTTCCGTGCAAAAAATCTAAAATGAGAGTTGTACAAAATAACATATTCTCCAACTTTGTCATGCCATCTTTTAACTTTTTCTTTGAACAACTTTGCATTTTCATAAGTTTGGGTTCTCCATTCATCTAGGGAGCTTATACCAAATAACCTCTTTTCACCAGCAAGTTTCAAATCATAGTTGAGTTCTTTAACTGCCCAATATGCTTTATGTTCTAACTCAAGAGGCAAATGACAAGCTTTTCCATAAACCATTTTATAAGAAGACATACCCATTGGATTTTTATATGATGTTCTATAAGCCCAAAGTGCATCATCTAATTTCTTAGAACAATTCTTCCTGGACCTATTAACAGTCTTTTGCAAAATTAATTTTATTTCTCTATTGCTAACACTGGTACGCCTCGGTCCTAAACAGCTTTTAACCCCTTTCCGCGACGGCATTCGGAACCGTCGCCAAGTGAGTGTGAGCGATATGGGGTCCTTCCCACATGACCCAGAAACCGTTGGGGATATGCCCTCCTGGCACACACGCTCGGCAAAATGAGGTCGTGTGCGACCGACGAGCACTCAAATAGAGAAATACATATAGTAGTGCTAAAAATACATGTATACAGGCGAAATCATTTCTGGTAGTAAGTACATCCGACATAGTCAGTCACCACTAAATGTTTCCGTTCGTATATACATCCCACATAGTCACTACAAGGAAAACATTTGCGCAAGGTGGTGTAACGCAAACAATTTTGAAGAGAATGTCGTGTGTGATTTTTCATTGATCCAACACGGTTTATTCCTAGAAACTATGTGCATTGCATGGGATCATCGCCCATGGTGTTTTCTCATTAACTGTTTGCAATAGGAGAACCCAATTAGCAAGCTAATTGGCCAATTAGCGGGCTAATTGCCCTATTATTAATAATCCATTTACTAATCTAATTGACATTCATATTAAGCACATAATATATTCCATTTCCATATTAAGGAAGCAGGATTTCATAATTGAAATACATCGGAGTACAACATGATATAGCTTCAGCACTCAGCTACCCCATTACACAACTGCATCAGCAGCAAGTTTCACATCCAACATCTAGAACCTTTCGAAATTAGCATCATAGACAATACATAGAGAGATGCATCTCATTTGGAAAAACTGCTGAAGCAGAAGGCGAATATTGAGCCTTCATTCATGTTGAAGGTGTTTGCAACTTTAGGCCAGTGCCTGTGGATGATTGACCATCCATCCTTCAACCTCTTCAGGAACACTTCAATATTGAAGCGTGGGTGTTGTATGAAAACTTTCCTCGCCTCCTGACCACAGAGGTGGTTTGAGAGGTAATCATCGGTGAACACTGAAAACAAGGATGTGCATAAATATCTTCTCTATATTGGAAACGGGGCAAAGGAATAAAAAAAAGCAAGGTATAATAGTTAGTACCATCTTGTAAACCTCAGTTCTTCCCATTGTTTCCCTGCAACACATATAAGGTAGTTAGTCATCAGGTTAAGTAAGGGTTCGCATGCTATCAATAAAATATGTTGATGAAAAATATGCACATTGCAGATTCATCAGATTAATTCAAGCCACATGGAAAACCCATTTATCCAAACCAAGCATGATTAAGAACTAGGAAATATAGCACTTGTATATGTTTCTCATGTATTAAGTGCAGCCAAATTCGATTTATTCCTCACATGGTATATATAGAATAACAGAATGCAGCCACAACAATTGAACATCGCATTGCAGAATTGAACCAAGCAGTTAACTAAACACCACAACAAATGAACCAAACATTAACTGAGCACCACATTGCACAATATAACATACTCCTAATAGAAGATCAGACAGTTAACCAAACCAAGCATGCTTAACAACTTGGAAATATAGCAATAGTATTTGTTTCTCATGTATTTAGTACATCCAAATTCGATTTATTCCTCACATGGTATACAATAACAGAATGCAACCACAACAATTGAACATCGCATTACAAAATTGAACCAAGCATTTAACTAAACACCACAACAAATGAACCAAACGTTAACTGAGCACCACATTGCACAATGTAACATACTCCTAATAGAAGATCAGATAGTTAACCAAACCAAGCATGCTTAACAACTTGGAAATATAGCAATTGTATTTGTTTCTCATGTACTTAGTACAGCCAAATTTGATTTATACCTCACATGGTATACAATAACAGAATGCAGCCACAACAATTGAACATCGCATTGCAGAATTGAACCAAGTAGTTAACTAAACACCACAACAAGTGAACCAAGCCACAACAAATGAACCAAGCAGTTAACTAAACACCAATTGAACAATATAACATACTCCTAATAGAAGATCAGACAGTTAACCAAACTAAGCATGCTTAACAAGTTGGAAATATTGCACCCTGGAGAATTGAACATCACATTTGTAGAATTGAACCAAGCAGTTAATTGAGCACCACATTGCACGACATATAGAACATATACACTATAGGATAAGATTGCATGGTAAAAGTAGATAGCACAATTCACTAGAATTTGTTAAGGAAAGGCAGTAGCTAGCAAACTGAACATGGGTCCTTATAGTGAGCTAATAAGACAAGCTACTCCTCATTGTCGAAGATAACGGTGACGATTGGCTCCTTGGACATGGAAGAGGGCGAGGCCTCCGCATCGTGGGTGCCCTCGTTGTAGTTGTGAGTTGCCTGAGCCGCTCTGGGCACCAACCTGCTGGCTCTCGAGATGAGGTAAGCACGTGCATGCTGAGAAAACACCTCGTAGTCTTTGTCGAAGGCACTGATGGTGGCCTCGAGAAAACACCAAGAACTGTCGTTTAAAGCAGCCATCCGCATCATGGCGTCGGTGCGCGAGGCGTCGACATTGGCCTCGATGACGAGGTGCTCCTCCAAGATCTGGAGGTCGGCACGAATGGCAGTGATCGCGACCTCATCCGCGCGTGCGGCCGCGATTTGCTTCTCCGCTGCCAAATGCTCCTTGAGGTCCTGGCTATATTGCGTGCACCATGTCTTAGGCTGGCACTTATTTGGTGGAGGGTTCGGTGATTTGGGTGGAAGGTGTCGCGCCCGCGCCGACTGTCGGGGCATGCGGGATGTGGAAGGAGGAGGATGGGGGTCGGGTGTGGATTACCTGCCTGGATAGGCGAGGCCGAGCAGTGTGAAGGAGGGTCGCCGGTGAGTAGGCGGCGGTGCTGCAAGCAAGGAGTGAAGGTTTCAACTTGGAAAGGAAGGCGGAAACAGGGGAAATGTGGCTTTTGGTAAGGGGGATGGGGCGGGGAGATAGATATTTCCGCGGAAGCCGAAAATTTGGAATCGCTCCAGCCAAAAAACTGGCGTGCAAAGTGTCATCAGACATGGTCCCTTATTCAGAGCGGGCTATGGACTATAGTCATCACACCTTCTCGCGTAAGTCGTATGCGTACTATACTCCGACGGTGCTCCAAGATATTTTGTGCTGCATCTCACACAGCTGGTTATAATAAACTATGTCGGATCTACTTGATTTTTCATCTTGATTTGAATTACATAATGGGGTCACAACGGCCATGGACGGTGTTTGAATTGCTATACCTTTTATCTACAGTGATCATAAAAGAATTGGAATTATTCAGGGTTCGTTTGGACATTTTTATGCATTAAGTGAGTTTTCAATGCATTTATGTGTATAATTCAAATTTGAACTACATGCACATGCTCCAGTGCATATCAATTGGCTGAAATATCAAATCTTTGTCTTAGGTGCATGCTTAGGTCACATGCAAGAAATGGGAATGAATTTCAAAAACAAGGGCACCATTGATTGCCGGCAAAACATTGAGATGCATGGTTATTAAATTCTAGTAAATCCAAAACTCGTATGAAATTCATGAAACTCGCCATGCTATCATGGAGCGGCATCAACATGCCGTGGTAAATTTTTTGTGCCATTTGGTGCAGGTTTGGGTATAAGCTTCTCACAAACCAGAGCTTCTCACAACAAGCATGATGGTTTCGATAGGGAACATCCCACCTTTGGGGACGAAACAATATCCATTGCCTCTTATTGCTTTCAAATTTTTTTCTCCTGTCAACATAGAACAACAGGAGTGTTGTGTTGTTTTTTGTGATTTTTCGGGCTTCGTTTGGACATTTTTATGCATTAACTGAGTTTTCAATGCATTTATGTGCATAATTCAAATTAGAACTACATGCACATGCTCCAGTGCATATAAATTGGTTGCAAAATCAAATATGTGCCCTCAGGTGCATGCTTAGGTCCCATGCAAGAAATGGGAATGAATTTCAAACACCAGGGCACCGTTGATTGCGGGCAAAACATTGAGATGCCTGGTTTTTAAATTCTAGTAAATCCAAAACTCGTCTGAAATTCATGAAACTTGGCATGCTATCATGAGCGGCATCAACATGTCGTGGTAATTTTCTTGTCCCATTTGGGGCAGGTTTGGGTATATGCTTCTCACAAACCAGCGCTTCTCACAACAAGCATGATGGTTTTGATAGGGAACATCCCACCTTTGGGGACGAAACGATATCCATTGCCTCTTATTGCTTTCAATTTTTTTCTCGTGTCAACATAGAACAATAGGAGTGTTGTGTTATTTTTTGTGATTTTTCGGGGTTTGTTTGGACATTTTTATGCATTAACTGAGTTTTCAATGCATTTATGTGCATAATTCAAATTTGAACTACATGCATATGCTCCAGTTCATATAAATTGGTTGAAAAATCAAATATGTGTCCTTGGGTGCATGCTTAGGTCCCATGCAAGAAATGGGAATGAATTCAAACACCAGGGCACCATTGATTGCCGGCAAAACATTGAGATGCCTGGTTTTTAAATTCTCATAAATCCAAAACTCGTCTGAAATTCATGAAACTTGGCATGCTATCATGGAGGGGCATCACCATGCCGTGGTAATTTTTTGTCCCATTTGGGGCAGGTTTGGGTATATGCTTCTCACAAACCAGAGCTTCTTAGATCAAGCATGATGGTTTTGATAGGGAACATCCCACCTTTGGGGACGAAACGATATCCATTGCCTCTTATTGCTTTCAAATTTTTTCTCGTGTCAACATAGAACACCAGGAGTGTTGTGTTATTTTTATGTTTTTTCGGGGTTCGTTTGGACATTTTTATGCATTAAGTGAGTTTTCAATGCATTTATGTGCATAATTCAAATTTGAACTACATGCACATGCTTCAGTGCATATAAATTGGTTGAAAAATCAAATATGTGTCCTTGGGTGCATGCTTAGGTCCCATGCAAGAAATGGGAATGAATTTCAAACACCAGGGCACCGTTGGTTGCCGGCAAAACATTGAGATGTCTTGTTTTTTTAATTCTACTAAATCCAAAACATGTCTGAAAATTCATGAAACTTGGCATGCTATCATGGAGCGGCATCAACATGTCGTGGTAAATTTTTTGTCCCATTTGGGGCAGGTTTGGGTAAATGCTTCTCACAAACTAGAGCTTCTCACAACAAGCATGATGGTTTTGATAGAGAACATCCCACCTTTGGGGACGAAACGATATCCATTGCCTCTTATTGCTTTCAATTTTTTTCGTGTCAACATACAACAACAGAGTGTTGTGTCAATTTTTGTGATTTTTTAGGGTTCGTTTGGATATTTTTAGGCATTAACTGAGTTTTCAATGCATTTATGTGCATAATTCAAATTTGAACTACATGCACATGATCCAGTGCATATAAATTGGTTGAACAATCAAATCTATGTCCTTGGGTGCATGCAAGAAATGGGAATGAATTTCAAACACCAGGGCACCGTTGTTTGCCGGCAAAACATTGATATACTTTGTTTTTAAATTCTAGTAAATGTAAAACTCGTCAGAAATTCATGAAACTTGGCATGCTATCATGGAAGGGCACCCGACATGCTGTGGTATTTTTCGTGTCCATTTTGAGAGAAGGCGCACTCGAATAATGACAGCCAACAAGGGCATTTTGAAAAAATAGCTGCCACTTTAATATCTCAAACGTTTGTATAATTCAAACCGTGTGTGTTCGGTTAACCATTCATGCGACGCCACGTGTCTTGGTTTTAATGGCTATAGGAGGTGCCATGTGGACAGCTGCTTGACTGAACGGGAGGCGTGTGAGCGTAGTTCGGTGCGCAGGCTCACCGGGAAGCGTACAAGTTGTTCAACGCAGGATCTGTGCATCTCTTCAAGGCAAACAGTTCAGATTACGATATGCAAATTAAAGCTAGACTTCGGCACTAAGCCAAGAGACACTGCGATTTGTCAAAATATGCAGCTAAAAATCAATAGCACTATCTATTTTTTGCAACTAAAATTCAGTAATTAAGCATAGATTTCATTCATACTAGAGATTAAGCAGTCATCCTCACCGGGAAGCGAGACAGCCTTGAACCGCCGCCCGCCTCGCTCCCACTGGTCTATATTAATGACGCTGCCGAGCGGCCGCACCCCCCATCCTCGCCACACACACAATTCCTCTCTCTCCGCCCGCATCCTCGACGCCGCTCTGAGTCCTCAAAGCCGTAATTGTACAAGGATGCCGCCGAAGCGCCCCATCGGAGGGAGTGGCGACGCCAGGGCTGTTGAAGCACCGGAGCACGCCGTGAATATGGAGACAGAGGTTTCCGTCCCCACTGACAAGGTGGATAACGAGGCTGCCAACAAGCGGAGGCGGGTCGAGAAAGAACCGCAAGTGACTCCACTAGGTCTAGATTTCATCAACAACCTGCCCGATGATATGTTGATAGTCATCATATCCCTCCTCCCAATCAAATATCAGGCGAGGACAGCCGCCCTTTCCCAGCGGTGGTGCATCTTATGGCTCCGCACCCCTGTCGACCTCCTCGACGCCCACAAGCTTTGCCATGGCTATCGCTAAAGCTTGGATGCGTTCTCCCAGATCCTCGGCAGTCACGATGGCCCAATCAAAGGCCTTATCACACGCAAGTTCCATTCCAATGGCAAGGACCGAGCCAAGCTTGACGAGTGGTTCCGATCCCGTGACATAGATCAGCTCGAGAAGCTAAGTTATAATGATGGGCATATGCGCTTACTGCCAACGTCCGTGCTCCGCTTCGCGCCCACACTACGCCTCGCCAAGTTCGTGAACTGG
>NC_041382.1:435121428-435137447 GCF_002162155.2 Triticum dicoccoides
AAGCACCTCGAGCTCGTTGCCGTCCGCATCCCAAAGGATGACATGGAGCGCCTGCTCCGCGGCTTTACTGCACTCGAGTTCCTTCTTCTTCAAGCGATGAATTGGTCGAGTACCTTGCACATCACCTCCAGGACTCTCCGGACTATTTGTGTATGTTGCTTGTGCTGCAACGAGAGATCACAAAAGGTGGACCACAATATGGTCATCCAGGACACACCTTCACTTGAGAGATTACTTGTAGTTGATCAACAAGGTCCAACAAGAATCAATGTCATTTCTACGCTGGAATTGAAAGTGGTGGGCTACTCGTCTGTCAAATACTACAACTTTCAGGTACAACAGTCGCCTTATATACCTCTCCTTCTTGATATCAACATTATTTCTAGTTTTGAAGAGGTATGTTCGTCTGTCATCCAGCGAAGCTTCACCCAGACTCTGGGCACAGTGAAGGTCTTGGCACTAGAATCCGTCAGCCCCAACCTGGACCAAGTTGCCAGTTGCCTGAGATGCTTTCTGTCGGGGATATACCCCGCGGTATAAACCGCCGGATGTATGACCCGGCTAGAATTTGGCGATTCACTGGCAACCCACTTGGACATGGAGGTTTACGGTTCATTGGTAATCCGGCAGGCGGGTCAGAGGAGCGACAAGACCCGGTGGCCCAACGGGCGGTTTATGGAAGGCCGGATCATGCTATGGTGGGCCGGTTTAAGAGAAATGGCGTGAGGAATATTTACTTTACAAGGAAGACCCGGACTTGTATCCGGTTTGTATTAGAAGGGAGACTAGTCCTAATCCTAATAGGACTCCACATGTAACCCGCCCCTTCAACATATATAAGGAGGGGCAGGGCTCCCCAAAGAGGGACAAGCAAGAAGGAACAATCTTAGGGCTAGACACAAAGAGGAGAGCCGGTTTACGGCGACTCCCTCGTGATGATAATGAGACCTAGCCTCAAACAGCATGTCGGGTTTTTACCGGATGATGTTTCCCGGGGCCCGAAGCTGTCTAAATCCCTGTCTTGTGTTGCGTCTCTCGATTCCACTCAACCCCTCTCAAGCTACCACATAGATGCGTTGGCCTCGCGACTAAGTCCTAACACTAAGGACATATGACGTGACAATTCCACGAAGTTGGCGCCCACCGTGGGGCCTGCGCATGGTGGTGTTGAGTTCTTGGAGGGATCTCATCTCGGGTTTTGAGAAGTGCACAAGTTTCCGGATGAACATGAGCCGGTTTGGAAGAATTCACATCAACTATGAAGTTCATTGGTCAAAGATTGAAAAAGTTTTTCAGCGGCGGCATATACAAGTTTGAGACGAGAGAAGTTAGGGTTCGGCATCCTGTGCGTCGTCGCCCGACGCGGCCTGACGAACCGAAGCCAGATTGATGAAGGAAGCCGACAGGATTTCCGCTGAGCCGCCGTACGCCGCGTCATATCGATCCGCAAGTTGCCGCTGCTGCGTATATACGCTCGAAGCCCCGAGTATGCAGTGTCCTGTTTGCTGTTTTGAGAAAATCAGTCGCTGCTGCTGTTTCAAGTCCCAAGGGCCTTCACGTGAAGCTAAGTCACGTCAAGTTACAATTTTTTGGTTCCGAACAGCACGTCAAGTTACAGAGAGCACGCGTCTGGGCGACACGTCGAATCCAGATGAAAGGTCACTTTTTTGCTGCCACAGTTACGTGTTGCCGAGATCGACCGGAGTTGTGCTGCAAACCGCTGGACGTCGTGTCAGATCAGTCCACGTGAAGACTCAGATTTTGAAAAGGAATAATCTATGCAGCAAGGTCCAGACTCGTTTTTTAATCATTGCTTTTATCAAACCAGCAACTAGTACTACTCCCGTGAGGCCTCTTTGCATCAAGCGGGACCGGTTGCTATTTTATTCGATGGCCGGCTGCTTTAGCTCAGTACATCAGTCAAATCTACTGGAGATGGAAGTAATAGAGAATAGGACAAGAAGATTTTTTCGGCAGAGTCCACCATGGGGGGCGTTTGAGGACCAGCTTGACCTGTCGGTCTCCGGCGTGGACAGAACGATCCTCCTTACTAGCGGAGTTTCTACAAAGGCAGAGTGGGTCATGGCCTGCCCAAGTTTGAAAAAAAAACTGCGGTTTGGGCCGCTACTGTGGGTTCGGGCCGCTACTGCGGTGTCGCTTTCAAGTCACCCCTCCGGCCGCTGTTATATCTGGCACTTTGTTGGTTCTGTGTAAATACTAAAGGCTGCATCAGAGTACATCCAACATTATCCAGTATTGGTATCCGCGTTCATCCGGAAAATAAATCAGGTGATATTCGTCTAGTGTGTTTTAGCAGCACATATTAATTTGTGAGAACAATTATTTTGTCGAGTAATATTTTTACGCAGGATAGTCAATCAGGACAAAGGTGTTATACAACGGATATGGAGCGCGCACCAGCATAACTCTGCACTGGAGTCCGTCCGTGTCATGTTGCTCGACGGATACGCTTGCAAGTCGTGGATCCCGCTGTTCGGTTTACATCAACGCGGCGGCCGACTCGCCCGTCCGCACCGCCTTACTAACGCCACGGACAACTCGCCCGTCCGACCTTGCGGCCGGTTCACGCGTTCGCGCTGGCTTACAAACGTTGCGGCTGATTCTCCCGTCCGCACCGGTTTACCACGCCGCGGCCGGTTCACCCGTGAGCGATTTCCAACTTCACATAGCGATCATCAATTTCATGGCGAGTTATTTCCGGCCTGGCACATCAGGTGATATCCATCTAAAATATATTTTATTGATACATATTATTTTTTATCAAAGAGCAGTTTATCTTTGTCTTGGTCTGCAATATGGTTGATGTAGGATAATTGTTCACTACATCAAAATGACGTGGTTAACTCATTCGTCCGCACCGGTTTACAACACCGCGGCCGGTTCATCTATTTGAGCCACCTCTGATGCTGAGGTCATCTTTTCCGTCCACCTCTCGTGGCCTGGTCTACATCAACACACCGGGCCGCACCTGTCTGCATGAGTTTTTTATTGAGTAGGAGCAAGTTACAGCTTGTGTAGCCCGGTTTTTCTTTCAAGCAAGATGGAGGCAAATTATCATATACTATCAACCGTTGTCTACACTGGGTGGTTCAATGGGCAGGCGCACAAGTCACCGCCATTACAGTTTGGTTAACTTCAAATCACCAGTTGGAAGGAACCATTGGCCGAGTTGCTGACACAGCTCATATGGGATCATTTATAACCCACCGCAGTCACCTCAACCTTCTGTGGATTCACATCGTGCTATCAACACCAATGATATACAAGTTATGCCGGTTTATATTACGGTCAAATATGGAGAGTTTCAAGCCAACTCCTCGAGTCACCTTGAGACTCGGGGGCTATGATGACATGACTCGGCAAATCTTGCCAGTTTCAGCAAATTTAAGAACCCCGGGACGATGGGGGGAAAGATAACCCGGTCCTGGAGGCTACTATTATTTGAAGGCCGTCAGAAAACTTCCGGCTTAGAAAGTATATGACAGTTACAAAATCCCGACTTAATGAAGAAGTTCCGGGTCATCAGAAAGGATTCCGGTTTAAAATCCGGTTTAAAGGAAGTCAGTCTCACTGAAGCTCTCAAATATCCGGTTTACAATCCGGTTCAAGGAGAATTTGTCTCGCACGAAGCTTTGAAGCTCTCAAATCCGGTTTAACAATGTCCGGTTCAAAAAGGAATTAATTTCTCGCAAGTTCGAGTTGAAAGGCCGTCAGAAAATTTCCGGCTGAAAATAAAGACTCCGGT
The DNA here is from genome assembly GCF_002162155.2 of Triticum dicoccoides. Classification (NCBI taxonomy): domain Eukaryota; kingdom Viridiplantae; phylum Streptophyta; class Magnoliopsida; order Poales; family Poaceae; genus Triticum; species Triticum dicoccoides. The sequence goes on from NC_041382.1 coordinate 435,125,195, forward strand.
TTGCAATCCTATTTAAGGGACGTCTGTTCTCCCAGAAAGCTTTGAAGCTCTCACTATCCGGTTCAAGATCCCGATTCAAGAAGAATTTCTCTCTTGCAAAAAAGTTAAAAATTACCGAAGAGGACCTGCTGCCATGATGCGCGGTTCAAACATGGGTATCCCACCTTATTGGCCTAACATATTATTGATCGCATGGGGGCTTCTGCTTCATAAAGCGGGGTCTCTGTCTTTCTCATCATGCGAGGTTACAGGGAGTGGTTCTGTTTAAAGCGGCCTCCAGTTTACCCCTTGACATTTGTTTTTTATATATCACTGGGGGCCTTGGTCGTGTCTGAACCAACGCGACACCCTTTGATAGGCGACAGCCACCAGATCATTTGGGGACATGGTCAAGTCTGAACCAGTCACGCCTCTTGGTCGGCCTAAGGCCACAAAATCACTTGGGGGCATGGTCGAACCCGAACCATTGCCACGCCTCTTGATCTGGCATATATGCCACGAATCATTTGGGGACCTGGCTGACTTGAATCATTGTCACTCCTATTGGGGGCTTGGTCCTGTCCGACCATGGTAGTACCATCTGATCAGCTCAGTATAGCATATTTTTGCAAACGGTTTTTATCATTGCCTTTGCTTCCATATTTTTTCATAACTGTTATTTGATTTTTGTTGCTTTTTTAAACCGACAACGTTTTAATCCGGTTCAACTGTCAATTACAAATTGACGGAACACGGTCAAATCTTAATCCGGAGGCCATCTGCCCGGTTTGATTTTCTGTAACCATCCTATTATGGAGTAAACCGGTGTTTATCAACCTGGCTTGACTTTCAATTACAAATTGTCAGTACATGACCAATTATAATCCGGTGATTATTAATCCGGTCTGGTTCGACTGCATGTCGCCAGTATTATATATGGATAATCCGGTGTCTATCGTAACCCGGTGCGGTTTTATCATAAACCAACACAATATGGAAGGAGTTATCAGTACTCAAGATTGGGATTATCACCCTTACTACAAAAAGTTGGTAAAACAATGATGTTATTCAATGTCACAGGTATGATATATTTCATATTTGATTATTCTTAAATGCAGCCTTGGTTATAAACCTGGGTTATATGTTGGGCATTATGACCCGTCCGGCGGTAAACCACCAGGACACTTTAAACTTGTTATATGCAGAAACAGATTGAATAAAGCATGATTATAAATTATCCGGTGTTTATTAAACCGGCCTGACGATAAGTCGCCAGTATATGATGGGAAATTATCCGGAGTTTATTAAACCGGCCTGGCTTTGGACTATACGTCGCCAGTATATATTTGGATTGCGCCATTGGAATCATGCGCTTATAAATGATTGGGTTATATTATTCAAATAGCCAAATTTGGCTGAATTTTCATTATGATATTGGATGAATTTTTCATACCAGATTATATTATCTTGAAATAGCCAACATGGCTGGATTTTTATGGTTATTAGTAACCGGTATTATTGAGTTTTCAAAGTCGCTTTAGCGTAACAGTTATTATTTTATCAAAAGATATAATTTATTCTACAATGGAAGGAATAGTCCCGAGTTGCTGCAGGCTTACAACCCGGCACTTGGGGGCTACATTATTCAAATTGAGATTACATGCAAGTCCCATGTCGCTGCAAGCATGCACCATAACACTTGGGGGCTAATGCAAAGTAATTTTCTGCTCATATTATTGAAGACCCGACTCATCACATTATAATGAATCGGCCCTTGGGGGCTACCAATTGCTCCTGTCAACAGTTGAAGGTACAAAGCTTTTTATTCATTATATTGAAGAGTCCACTGCTCAGTTGGTAAAGCACAAGGCTCTTAACCTTGTGGACGTGGATTCGAGTCCCATGATGAGGGTTACATCATATGATGTTATTTTCATTGAAGTATATATTAAAGTCCCAGCTCAATATTATCTTACTAAGCCGGCCCTTGGGGGCTACACATCATTGCTCAAATCTACATGATTATACCTACAAAGTCCCTGCTCATTATTACATAATGACCCGGCCCTTGGGGACTACACTGGTTAAAGTTTTTATGAGTATAAGACAATTACAAAGTCCCAGGTTGCTGCAAGCATGACAACCCGACACTTGGGGGCTACATAATATGGAGTATTCAGTTTTTACTAAGTGACTGGGATGAACAACATGGATTTCTTCTTAAGTGGCGGTATTTATATTGAAGCAAGTCTTAAGCCATCACTTTGTTCTGCTCAAGACTTGGGGGCTACATGTATTATATTATTATCGAAGAACTATTTTCAAATTCTCTGTTTTGAGCAAACTGGATTAACCCGGCGTCACCAATCATTATGACCCTGTGTCTGTAACTCGGCGTCATCAATAATCATGAACCGGCATTAGCAACAATCATGAACCGGTGTTGGCAACAATCATGACCCGGAATTATCAGTTTTTATAACCAGACAATGGTGGTAATCATAAACCGGCAAGTTTTACATCTTCAAGCCGGCTGGATATCAGTTGAATATTTCAGAGACTAATATTTTTGTCAAGTCAAAGCATTGAAGGCCGATTCAAATGGATTCTTTATTTACAAATATCTTCTGCAAGCAAATTGATTATGAAGATGGTTATTAACTTGGAAGGAAGAAATGACAAGGATTTAAGGATGATCAAGTGCCGGCTTACAAGTATATTTAAACTGGAGCACAACCCGACAAATTTGTTCTTGTTGCAGATCAGTTTAACATGGATGAATCCAAATTAAACTGGGGGCTAATGTCGGGGATATACCCCGCGGTATAAACCTCCGGATGTATGACCCGGCTAGAATTTGGCGATTCACTGGCAACCCACTTGGACATGGCGGTTTACGGTTCATTGGTAATCCGGCAGGCGGGTCAGAGGAGCGACAAGACCCGGTGGCCCAACGGGCGGTTTATGGAAGGCCGGATCATGCTATGGTGGGCCGGTTTAAGAGAAAAGGCGTGAGGAATATTTACTTTACAAGGAAGACCCGGACTTGTATCCGGTTTGTATTAGAAGGGAGACTAGTCCTAATCCTAATAGGACTCCACATGTAACCCGCCCCTTCAACATATATAAGGAGGGGCAGGGCTCCCCAAAGAGGGACAAGCAAGAAGAAACAATCTTAGGGCTAGACACAAAGAGGAGAGCCGGTTTACGGCGACTCCCTCGTGATGATAATGAGACCTAGCCTCAAACAGCATGTAGGGTTTTTACCGGATGATGTTTCCCGGTGCCCGAAGCTGTTTAAATCCCTGTCTTGTGTTGCGTATCTCGATTCCACTCAACCCCTCTCAAGCTACCACATAGATGTGTTGGCCTCGCGACTAAGTCCTGACACTAAGGACATCTGACGTGACAATTCCACGACACTTTCCGTGCCTGAAGAAGCTGTATATCGAGGTGATGTTCCTTTCCTGTTAAATGTTAACCATAAGGGAGTTCAATTTTTTGCACCTTTTCCCAAGTTTACAATGACAATGCACTACGATTTCTGAAGGAATTTTGGAGGACTTTAGGACATAAACCCCCACCCCATATTGGTTGCTTCATTCATATGGTTACAATCGTCCATAAGCATTTCTCCTTTGGATTCATCTGTACTAGTTTTCTTAGGGAATTTATCATCCAATCCAACCTCTTGTGAAGAAGGCTACATGTTTCTAAATTGTAATCAAATGCCCATGTCAATCATGCCAGATCGAAGGTGGCACGTTGGTGCATTTTACAAATCCTGCAAACCAAATGGGCGTGTAGCAGTGTTCAAAACTGCATGTACGCACTAACACGTTCTCTTCATTTGCAATGCATATTAGGCCTGGAGGTGGATGATGTTTATAACGACAATCACATCGAATGCCTGGATCTGCATCTCTCAAATATTACTTTGAACTCCTACCGAGGGACCCCACCTGAGGTTACACTCATCAGGTTCTTTCTTGCCAGAGCAAAGGTGTTGAGGGTACTGAGGTTGAACACGCATTTAATTAGGAAAGATCAATGGTATGATTATCAGAGCCGGCTGGTACTGTGGAATGGAAGTGCCTCCAAAAATGACAAACTTCATATTGGAAGAGCATATGGCAAAGCAATTGGGAGTTATTGTGTCAAACCCATACATGACTTGTTAGTGGCTGATCCCTTTTTAGAAAAGACGTAGCTTGCTATGTTTGAATTTGGGCGTTGTAATCTTTGAATTTGAACCTTGCAATATTTATGGTATTTGTTATATTGAACCGTTGATGTTCTCTTGTCTCAACGCAAACAGTTCATCCGGGTAAACCGCATGTCGTACATCACACACACCTTGATCTGTCTGACCGTTTCTTTTGTGTTTCCTAATCACAAACAGTTCATCCGAGTGAACTGTATGTTGTACATCGCACACACCATGATCTGGCTGACCATTTCTTTTGTGTTGCCTAATCACAAACAGTTCATCCGAGTGAACCATATGTTGTACATCGCACACACCTTCATCCGGCTGCCTTTTTTTTTGTTCCTCCTCATCGAAAATGGTTAATTGAACTGAACTGCATGCCCTAAATCGCACACACGACTAAAATCTGAACTGTGTTTGATGCATGGGTCATTGAAAACGTTTTGCACCTTTTTTGACAGTTTTTTACACCACCATTTGCGATTATTGCATCGCACACAGTTTCGTCGAAGGGTCTCTGATCGTAGTGTCGTGTTAGCAGCATCCTGCAGTAGTGTAAGTTCAACTTGACCACTAGACTGAGGATGATAGGGTGATGCAATTCTATGGTTAACATCATACTTAGCAAGCATCTTATGGAAAGCACCATGAATAAAGTGTGAACCACCATCAGTCATTAAATATCTAGGGACTCCAAACCTTGGGAAATTAACTTCCTTAAGCATTTTAATAGAGGTGTTGTGATCAACACTACTAGTTGGAATAGCTTCTACCCATTTAGTAACATAATCAACAGCAACCAAAATATGTGTATACCCATTAGAGGAAGGAAAAGGTCCCATGTAATCAAATCTTCAAACATCAAATGGTTCAACAGCAAGTGAATAATTCATAGGCATTTCTTGACGCTTACCAATATTACCTATTATTTGACATTCATCACAAGAAGATACAAACTTACAGGCATCCTTGAAGAGAGTAGGCCAATAAAATCTAGATTGCAATACCTTGTGAGCAGTTCTGTCTCCAGCGTGATGCCCTCCATAAGCCTCAGAGTGACATTTCCATAGGATTTTCCCTATTCATGCCCAGGTACACAATGTCTAATAATAACATCTACTCCTTCTTTATAAAGATGTGGGTCATCCCAAAAGTAATGCCTTAAATCATAGAAGACTTTTTTCTTTTGTTGGTATGTAAAGCTAGGCGGTAGATGAGGGCGTCCTGGACTAAGGGGTCCTCAGGCGTCCGGCGTGTTAGCCATGGGCCAGACTGATGAGCTATGAAGATACAAAGACCGAAGACTCTACCCGTGTCCGGATGAGACTCTCCTTGGCGTCGAAGGCAAGCTTGGCGACCAAATATGAAGATTCCTTCCACTGTAACCGACTTTATGTAACCCTAGATCCCTCTGGTGTCTATAAAAACCGGGGGGCTAGATCATTAGAGAAAAAGGGTAAGACAATCATAATCCGTTAGGCTAGACTTCTAGGGTTTTAGCCATTACGATCTCGTGGTAGATCAACTCTTGTAACCCCCATACTCATCAATATTAATCTAGCAGTACGTAGGGTTTTACCTCCATCGAGAGGGCCCGAACCTGGGTAAACATTGTGTTCCCTGTCTCCTGTTACCATCAACCTCAGACGCACAGTTCGGGACCCCCTACCCAAGATCCGTCGGTTTTGACACCGACATTGGTGCTTTCATTGAGAGTTCCGATGTATCGCCGCCAAGAGGTTCGATGGCCCCGTCAATCATCCACAACAACATTGTCCAGGGAGAAAGCTTCCTCCCCGGATAGATCTTCGTGTTCGGCGGCTTCGCACTATGAGCCAACTCGCTTGGACATCTAGAGCAGATTGATAGCTACGCCCCTGACCACCAGGTAAGATTTGGAAGCTTGAACTATGTCGCGGACATCCGCGGAGACTTGATCTTTGACGGATTCGAGACCGCGGCAGTAGCCGCTCCCTGTCACCACGATGAACATGACTTAAATCTATCATCGAACCACACCCAGGAGATGGAACCTACAACTGCTCCGACTCTAGATCCAGAGCAGATCACGCCATCCGAGGACGGGAGGCTCAGCCCCGCCATGGAGGCCGCAGACTCAGCGGCGTTGGAGCTGCACACAGACCCAACATCAAGTGAGATCTGTGTTGCCAGAACCTCAGACACATTTCCAGCTTCAGGTTCCGAGGCATGTGCATCCGTGCACGACGAGCTTGATCGGGCGTCATCATTGAATTCAGCTTCGTGGACATCTTCCGGTACTCACCTTTAGGAGACGTGCTAAACTCATTAAAAACACTCTCCCTAGTGGGGGACTCACAACCGGATTATATCCAGTTCGAACTGCAGGCCGATGACGGAGAATTTCGTTTCCCACCCCACGCCCACTTAATAGCCACTATCGAAGACCTAATTGACATGCTCGATTACGGCTCCGACGACATCGATGGTATGGACAACGACGCCGGAGAAGAAGAGGCCCAAAACCCGCCGTTTACCGGATGCTGGACGGCCACTTCCTCATATGACGTATCCATGGTGGATGCACCAAAAGAGAATAGCGGCGATGACAAGGAAGATCAGTTGAGGATAAACCTCCCGAGATACAACCAAAGCACCGACGTCAGCGGTGCCGCTCTAAGTCACGCCGCAGCAAAGACAATCAACACCAGCACAGGAGAAGATAACACTCCAGACGGTGCCGAAGACAATGAAGAGCCCATTGAGGCAACTGCCGAACAAAATGAACGGGAAGACATGCAAGTTAGCCCTGGTGAACAGGCCACGCACAAGACTCGGAGGACAATAATTATCTTCCGCTCTCTGAGGATGAGGCGAGCCTCGGCACTAAGGATTTTATCGTGCCTGAGGAACCTCTCGAGAAGGAGCGCTTCAAGCGCCAGCTAATAGCCACTGCAAGGAGCCTAAAAAATAAGCAACAATAGCTTCAAGCTGATCAAGACCTACTCAATGACAGATGGACTAACGTCCTGGAAGTCGAGGAATACGGCCTCAAGTGACCACTCAAAAGTTACCCAAAGCGCAAATTACTACCTCAATTCGATGACGAGGCACTGGTGCCCGTGCCATCAGCGCACAATGCGGCTGACCGATCGCCACGTGGCTGGGATAAAGCGACAACACAAGCCGAACACTACCCCACCTTACCTCGCCGTAAAGGCAGAGACAAAACTGCTCAGGGATACACGTATGATCTCCGGCAGGGCCTGAATAATAAAACAGGCCCGGCTAGATCGATCTACGGATCACGGGGGCGTGCCTCGACGCGCGATGACGGCTATCAAGCCGAACATGGCAAGTACAATTACATTTGAGCCGAAAGCCGCAGACGGACTCCATCCGAACTATGTCACGAACTAGCCCAATATAGAGGCGCCGCACACCCTCTCTGCTTCTCTGTTGAAGTCATGGAACATGAATTCCCAGAAGGATTCAGACCCGTGAATATAAAATCATATGGTGGAACCACAGACCCCGCGGTATGGATTGAAGACTTCATTCTCCATATTCATATGGCCCGTGGCGATGACCTTCATGCCATTAAATACCTCCCCCTAAAACTCAAAGGGCCAGCCTGGCACTGGCTGAATAGCCTGCTCGAAAATTCCATTGGCAGCTGGGAGGACTTGGAAGAAGCCTTCCTTGACAACTTCCAAGGTACATATGTTCGACCTCCGGATGCCGATGACTTAAGTCACATAATTCAACAGCATGAAGAGTCGGCCAGGAAACTCTGGACTAGGTTCCTAACTAAAAAGAACCAGATCGTCGACTGTCCGGATGTCGAAGCCTTGGCGGCCTTCAAACACAGCATCCGGGACGAATGGCTCGCCCGCCACCTTGGCCAAGAGAAGCCAAAGTCCATGGCAGCCCTTACGGCACTTATGACCCGCTTTTGCGCGGGCGAAGATAGCTGGCTAGGTCGTAGCAATAACAGGGCAAGGGAACCTAGCACCGCGGAAGCCAAGAATAGCAACGACAAGCCCCGACGCAACAGACACAAGCGTCGAAACAACGCTGACAATATCGACGACATGGCAGTCAACGCCGGATTCAGCGGCTCCAAGTCCGGCTAGCGGAAGAAGCCATTCAAAAGGAACAATTCGGGCCCATCCATCTTGGACCGCATACTCGATCGCCCATGCCAGATACACGGCACACCTGACAAACCAGCCAATCACAACAACAGAGACTGTTGGGTTTTTAAACAAGCCGACAAGTTAAATACCGAGAACAAGGAAAAGGGGTTGCAAAGCGAAGACGAAGACGAGGAGCCCTGGCCACCGAACACAGGGGGACAGAAGAAGTCCCCCCCCCCCCAAGTTAAAAAAGTAAACATGATATACGCTACCCACATCCCAAGGGAGAATGCAAGCGCGCGCTCAGGGACGTCTACACGATGGAGCCAGTCGCCCCAAAGTTCAACCCATGGTCTTCCTGCCCAATCACTTTTGATCACAGGGACCATCCAACCAGTATCCGTCATGGCGGTTCAGCCGCGCTAGTCCCCGACCCAATCATTGATGGATTTCACCTCACGCGAGTCCTCATGGATGGTGGTAGCAGCCTGAACCTACTCTATCAGGATACATCATGCAAAATAGGCATTAATCCATCAAGAATTAAGGCCACAAAGACTACCTTTAAAGGAGTAATACCAGGTGTAGATGTAACACCCTCGATGCGACTATATCTCCCACGTGTCGAGGCACGACTTAGAGGCATAATCGCATTGAAGGCATATGTCGCAAGTTAGGCAATCTTCACAACATCCCATGTAATATGATAATAAAAGGGGAGACAACATAGTTGGCTTACACTCGCCACATCAATCAAGGTACATAAATAACATTACATCATCCAAACACTCATGGCCCGACTATGGCGCCAAAATAAAAGATAACTCAACATGCGACACGGTCCCGATCACCCCCAACTGGGCACCACTACTGATCATCAGGAAAGGAAACATAGTAACGTTGAGAGTCTTCGTCGAACTCCCACTTGAGCTCAAGCGCGTCTCCTGGAGCGGAATCATCAGGCCCTGCATCTGGTGTTATAGTAATCTGTGAGCTACAGGGACTCAGCAATCTCGCACCCTCGCGATCAAGACTATTTAAGCTTATAGGTATGGCAAGGTAAATATATATGTAGGGCTGCAGCAAGCGACTAGCAAATATGGTGGCTATCCTGTTCGCAAAAGAGAGCGAGAAGAGGAGGCAAAGCGCGAGCGAGAAACTAGAGAACAACCTGCGCAAGCATTACTCCAACACCGTGTCCACTTCCGGGAGTCCGCCGAGAAGAGGCCATCACGGTAACACACTCAGTTGATTCATTTTAATTAAATTAAGGTTCAAGTTATCTACAACCGGACATTAACAAATTCCCATCTGCCCATAACCACGGGCACGGCTTTCGAAAGTTCAAATCCCTGCAGGAGGTCCCAACTTAGCCCATGACAAGCTCTCACGTTCAACGAAGGAATAGACCTCCTCCCAAGACGTTCCGATCAGACTGGTATCTCGGTTCTTCAAGACACTTCAACGGGTTAAAACAAATCCAGCAACACCGCCCGAATGTGCCGACAAATACCGATAGGAGCTGCACATATCTTGTTCTTAGGGCACACTCAGATGAGCGCTCCATACAACTAAAACCAAACCTCGAGTTTCCTCGAGGGGGCGCTGCACAGGACTCTAGTTTGGACCAACACTCAGAGGAGCACTGGCCCAGTGGGGTTTAAAATAAGATGACCCTCGGGCTCCGGAAACCAAGGGGAAAAGAGGCTAGGTGGCAAATGGTAAAACCAAGGTTGGGCATTGCTGGAAAAGCTTTAATCAAGGCGAACTATCAAGGGGTTCCCATTATAACCCAACCGCGTAAGGAACGCAAAATCCGGGAACATAACACCGATATAACGGAAACTAGGGCGGCAAGAGTGGAACAAAACACTAGGCGAGAGGCCGAGCCTTCCACCCTTTACCAAGTATATAGATGCATTAAGATAACAAGATAATATAATGATATCCTAGCAAGTAAATAAATGTTCCAACAAGGAACGGCCTCCAATCTTCACCTGCAACTAGCAACGCTATAAGAGGGGCTGAGCAAAGCGGTAACATAGCCAATCAATGGTTTGCTAGGACATGGTAGGTTAGAGGTATGACATGGCAATTTGGGAGGCTTGAAAGCAAGTGGTAGGCATCGTAGCATTGGCATAGCGAAAGAGCGAGCAATCTAGCATAGCAAAGATAGTAGTGATTTCGAGGGTATGATCATCTTGCCTGCACATTTGTCAGAGTTGACTGGATCCTCGAAAGCAAACTCAACGGGCTCCTCGTTAGTGAACTCGTCTCCCGGATCTACCCAAACAATACAAACAAGAAACAAGGACACAATCAACCACATGCAAGGATCAAACAATATGATGCAATGATGATATGCTATGCGGGATGCGATGCGGGATGCATATGCAAGATTTGACAAGGGATGCATGAACCTGGCGTCAACTTGGAAATCCAAGTGTGCCACTGGAAAGATGAGATGAAATCGCTTGAAAACGATATAAAGAACGCCGGAATCGGAGTTACGGTTTGGAAATGGCAAGCGATTCAAATATGACACCGGTCTGCGATTTACAGCAAGTAGTCATCTAAATGCAATGAGATGAACATGCTACAGCACCCAAACATGGCAACAAAATACATGGCAGGGATGCATTCATGATGCTTAAGAAAAGTCTAGCACTGAGCTACGGCCAATTCATCTAGTAACAGGTTCAAACAAGCATGGCAAAAATGCATATGGCAAAAAGATTTCAGAGAGTGAAATTAACACTTGTCTGGAATTTCAGATCAGGTAGCACTCTTCAGAGAAACAAAACTACATGCTACAGGACCTGAACATGGCAAAGTAAAGCATGACATGGAGCTACTCAAAGAGCTTAACAAAAGTCCCTTAGTGACCTTGAGCCAAAAGGGATCAGAAAATACAATTGCAAGCATGTGAACATGGCAAAAACATAATCAGATCACAAACTTAGTGAAAACTGGAGCATGCTAAAACAGATCTCAAGTAGGCATGTTTACGAGCTCGATGCACTCACTACGGAGCAAGTCATGACAATATAAGCATACACCCATCAAGAATACACAAAATACAAACTAGACATGGCAAGAACAATAGCATAGCATGCACGGGTCAACTACAACATCATCGGCAAAATTGCAAACAAGTTGACAATCTGCCCAGATTCACAAAGTAGCAAAAGTAGAGCTCGGTTGACTCAAGCTAGGGTGCTCCATAATTGCAAACAAATACATGGATGGAAAGAGCACTACAAGATTAACAAAACATCCTTACTGATCATCCTCAAAAGAGGCACGGATCACTAGGAAACAACAAGAACATATGGCCATATGAGATAAACAGCTCAAGGATTTGGTGGAAATGCTAAGTCCCTGAAATCAGAATTACCAAGTGCACCACTTTGCAAGCTTGTGCTAGTCACCACACACATCACAAAAATACATGGGTTGCACCTATGGAAAGATGACAAAACCCTTAACAAAACATATGTAGAACTCATGGGCATATCATGCACACATTAATCATGGCAAAAATGACAAAAAGCTAAATGGAGTAGCAGATCTGACAAATATCTCAAGTAGCCCTCTTCTAACAGCATTTTGGGCATCAAGAAGAACTCAAATGAAAATGATGCAATGGAATGAAATGATGTACTCTCTGAGGCGAACAATTTGATATGCTATATGCCAAAACCGGAGTTACGGATGCAAAGATACGATGCTATGAACATGAGCACTTGTACTAGGGTTAGGAACAAAAGTCAACCGAGAGTCTCCTCAGATCTAGATCCAGAGCGCGGATCGAGGCACGCCGGAGTTACTGTAGACGCCGGAGAACTCGCCGGAGAGGAGGAGGCCGGCCGGAGTCAAGGTAGGGCAGGGCGGCGGAGGCGGCCGGCGTGGCCGGGCGGCGGAGGCGCGGGCGGCGGGGCTCGGC
>NC_041382.1:435138003-435146011 GCF_002162155.2 Triticum dicoccoides
GGGGAGGTGGCGGCACCCGCCGGTGAGGGAGGCAGGCGGCGGCGCGGTGAATGAAGGTGGCGGCGGCGAGGAGGCGCGGGGAAGCAGCAAGCCGGCGGCGAGGCGCGCGGCGCCCGGATCTGGGCCGCGGGGGCCGGATCTGCGCTTTTCGGGCTGCGGCGGTGCGCGGGTGGTGGCGGTGACGTGGCAGGCGCGGAGTGGGCGGCGGTGATGTGTCCGGCCAGGGCGGACGTGTCCGACCGGCGCGGAGATGATTTTTAGGGTTTCAGACGAGGGGGTCCGAATTTTTGGGGAGGAGGCTATATTCATAGGTAGAGGGAGATGGGAGAGTCCAAATGAGTTGCGGTTTTTGGCCACGCGATCGTGATCGAACGCTCTAGATGATAGAGAGGTTTTTGGTGGGTTTTGGGCCAAATTGGAGGGGTGTTGGGCTGCAACACACACGAGGCCTTTTCGGTCCCTCGGTTAACCGTTGGAGTATCAAATGAAGTCCAAATGATACGAAACTTGACAGGCGGTCTACCGGTAGTAAACCAAGGCCGCTTGGCAAGTCTCAGTCCAATCCGGAAATGTTTAATCCCCACACACGAAAGAAAGGTAGAAATGACCACCGGAGGAGAACGAAGCGTCGGAATGCAAAACGGACAACGGGGAAAATGCTCGAATGCATGAGACCAACACGTATGCAAATGCAATGCACATGATGACATGATATGAGATGCATGACAACGACAAACAACACATGAAGAGAAAAACCCGAACCCTAGAAAATAAAATAACTTAAAGCTGGAAACGGCAAGAGTTGGAGTACAAATTGGGAAAGTTACATCCGGGGTGTTACAACACTCCACCACTACGAAAGGATCTCGTCCCGAGATCTAGGACTGAAAGAACGCCGGGTACTCAGAACAGAGGTGATCCTCGCGTTCCCAGGTAGCTTCATGGTCGGAATGGTGTGACCACTTGACTTTGAGAAATTTGATTGACTTGTTGCGAGTCTTGCGTTCAGTCTCTTCGAGAATAGCAACAGGGTGCTCATGATAGGAGAGATCTTCTTAGAGCTCAATGTCCTCGAAGTTGATGGTGCGGTCAGGAGTCTTGAAGCACTTTCGAAACTGAGAGACATGGAACACGTCATGAACATTTGCAAAGTTTGAAGGAAGCTCGAGTTGATAGGCGAGGTCGCCTCTCTTGCTGACAATCTTGAAAGGTCCCACGTATCTAGGGGCAAGCTTCCCTTTGATACCGAAGCGACGAGTACCTTTCATAGGAGAGACGCGGAGGTAAGCATGATCTCCGATCTCGAAAGCCAAATCGCGGTGCTTACTGTCATAGTAGCTCTTCTGGCGGGATTGGGCTGCCTTGAGGTTATCACGAATGACTTTGCACATTTCCTCTGCCTCTGTGATTAAGTCATTACCCAAAAGCTGATGTTCACCGGTTTCAGACCAGTTGAGAGGGGTACGGCACTTCCTGCCATACAGAATTTCAAATGGGGCCTTGCCCGAACTTGCTTGAAAACTGTTGTTGTAGGAGAATTCAGCATAAGGAAGACAATCCTCCCAATTCATGCCGAAGGAGATCACACAAGCCCTGAGCATATCTTCAAGAATCTGGTTGACACGCTCGACTTGACCGCTAGTTAGAGGATGGAAAGCTGTGCTGAAGCGGATGTTGGTGCCCATGGCCTTCTGAAAAGAATCCCAAAACTTTGAGGTAAAGATGCTGCCACGGTCACAAGAGATCACTTGAGGAATACCGTGCAGAGAGACAATCCGAGAGGTATAGAGTTCCGCCAATTGAGCTGAAGTGATCGACTCTTTGATAGGCAGAAAGTGAGCCAATTTAGTGAGTTTGTCGATGACAACGAATATAGCATCATTGCCACGCTTGGACTTTGGAAACCCAGTCACGAAGTCCATTTCAATGTGGTCAAACTTCCATTCTGGAATGGCAAGAGGTTGGAGGAGACTAGCTGGCCTTTGGTGTTCTGCCTTCACTCTTCTGCAGACATCACATTCATTCACGAATTGAGCAATCTCGCGCTTCATTCGAGTCCACCAATAAGCCTGCTTGAGGTCCTGATACATCTTCGTACTCCCAGGGTGGATGGAGAGGAGATAATTGTGAGCCTCGTTCATGATCACTTTACGGAGTTCACCTTTGGGTACAACAATACGATCCTCGAAGAAGAGATTGCCCTTGTCATCAAGGCGGTAGCACTTGTACTTGGGTTGACTCTTGGCAATCCCAATCTTCACCTTTTTCACCATAGCATCAAGAAGCTGGGCTTGGCGAATCTGGTCTTCTCCAAGGTAGGAGAGACTTGAAGGTTGGCGAGGAAACCTTGAGGAACAACTTGCAGATTAAGTTTGCGGAAAGCTTCACAAAGCTCGGGTTGATAAGGCTTGAGAATCAGACTGTTGCAGTAAGCTTTCCTGCTCAATGCGTCAGCAATCACATTGGCCTTGCCTGGAGTATACTCGATACTCGGATTATACTCTTGAATCATTTCGACCCATCGAGTTTGCCTGAGGTTGAGATTAGGTTGAGTGAAGATGTACTTGAGACTCTTGTGATCAGTGAAAATGTCCACTTTTCTTCCCAATAAGAGATGTCTCCAAGTCAAAAGAGCATGCACAACTGCCGCCAACTCGAGATCATGAGTGGGGTAGTTCTTCTCATTAGGCTTCAATTGGCGAGAGGTATAACAACAACTTGCTTCTCTTGCATCAATACTGCGCCAAGACCTTGGAGAGAGGCATCACAAAAGACCTCGTATGGCTTGGATTCATCAGGCGGAGTCAGAACTGGAGCGGTGATCAATTTCTCTTTCAAAATGTTAAAAGCAATGTCACACTCTGGAGACCAAACGTACTTGACGTGCTTCTGGAGAAGATTAGAGAGAGGCTTCGCGATCTTAGAAAAGTTTTCAACGAATCTTCGGCAGTAGCTTGCGAGACCGAGGAAGCTACGGAGTTGCTTCACGTTCTGAGGAGGTTCCCAATTCACAATTGCAGACACCTTCTCAGGATTCACGGCAATGCCCTTGGCAGAGATGATATGACCAAGATAAAGAACCTCATCGAGCCAAAATTCGCACTTGGAGAACTTGGCGTAGAACTGATGTTCCCTCAACTTATCAAGAACCAAACGCAAGTGCTTGGCATGATCTTCCTTGTTCTTCGAGAAAACCAGAATGTCGTCGAGATAGACCAAAAGGAAGTCATTGGTGTAGGCGTTGAAGATGAAGTTCATCATGCGAGAGAACGTCGGAGGAGCGTTGACGAGGCCAAAAGACATGACACTGTATTCATATGAACCGTAGCTTGTCCTGAAAGCCGTCTTGGGAATATCTTGCTCACGGATTCGAATCTGATGATAACCCATACGGAGATCAAGCTTGGAGAATACTTGGGCACCTTTGAGTTGTTCGAACAACTCATTGATGTTGGGCAGTGGGTATTTGTTCTTGATGGTCTTCTTGTTCAATGGACGGTAATCAACACGAAGTCGGTCTGTTCCATCCTTCTTCTTCACAAAAAGAACACCACAACCCCACGGAGAAGAACTAGGCCGGATGAGACCCATTTTCTCTTGAATATCGAGTTGCTTCTTCAGCTCCTTCAACTCTTCAGGTTCGAGCTTGTAAGGACGCTTGCACACAGGTTCCGTGCCGGGCTCAAGATCAATAACGAATTCAATTGGCCGGTGCGGAGGCATTCCTGGAAGCTCTTCTGGAAATACGTCTTGATATTCGCAAACGACTGGAATTTGCGAGATGGCATCGAGTTCACCCTTCTCATTGAGAGAAAACAGACGGATGGTATTATCCCAAGCGGCAAAGACAATTACATCCTCAGACGAATGAGTCAATAGAATCTGCCTGGCAGCACAATCAAGATGTGCCTTGTGTTAGAAAACCAATCCATACCGAGAATAAGATCAATATCCGAGTTACCAAGAACAATTGGGGAAGAAAGGAACTTGTAGTCGCCCAAGGTGATAGTAACCTCCGGGACGCAGGTGTTAGCTGTCATCTGCTTGCCCGGTGACACAATTTGCAAGGAACTTTGCAGATATTGATAATCGCACTCATACTTTGATGCAAAAGGTTTGGAAATGAAACAATGCGATACACCAGTGTCAAAAAGAACTTTTGCAGGAATATCGTTAACTAGAAGGTTACTCATGATCACATCTGACGAGTCCTCTGCCTGGGCTGCATTCATCAAATTGACCTTGGCGTGCTTGGGGTTATGCTTGACCACAGCTGTACTTGCCGATCTCATAGGAGGAGGAGGAGGAAGACGCCTCTGGTTGAAACACTTGTTGGCATAGTGACCCTTCTGTTGGCACTTGTTGCACGTGACCTCTGAAAGCGGATGGTGATACGGAGCACTCGACCTTGGAGGTTGAGATGAAGTCTTGTTCTGAAAGCCAGGGTTGGGTGGGTGGGAAGAACCACTGCCAACTTTGCTCTTCTGCTGATACGACTGACGGAACGGAGGAGGAGGAAGCCAATACTTCTGCTGCTTGGCCACTTGAGTAGAGGAAGAAGGAATAGCATCTCTGACTCGCTTCTTGGAAGCATCACACCTCAATTGAGCAGCATCTTGCTTCAGTGCCATGTTGTAGAACTCACCGTATCTCAAGGGCTCGAAGAGAACAAGAGCTAGCTGAATTTCTTCTCTGAGACCACCCCTGAACTGGTATATCATGCTCTTCTCATCAGGGACGTCCTGCTTGGCAAAGAGGGCGAGATTCTGAAACAACTTGTTGTAGTCATAGACAAACAAAGAGCCTTGTTTCAGGTTGCGGAATTCCTCACGCTTGCTTTCAACCACGCTCTGAGGAATATGATGAGCTCGGAAATCTTGACGGAATTCATCCCAGGTAATAACACGTCCACCTCTGGAATCCTTGTACTGCTGGAACCATAATGCATCTTGATCTTTGAGTTGGAAGGAAGCAAACTTAACAAAGTCCTCAGGCCTGACGTTACTGCACTCGAAATGCTTGCACAGATCCACTAGCCAATCATCAGCATCGGTTGCCTCAACACAATTGCTGAAAGTCTTTGGCCCGTTAGCAAGGAACTGGTTGAGTGTAGCAAAGTGATTCTGATTGTTGCCTTGGTTCCCTTGGTTGCCTTGATTGCGCTCTTGAAGAATTTGCATGATCAACTGTGTGTTTGCATTGGTTGCGGCCATAACAGCTTGCCATGCCTCCAGAGGAGGTAGAGGTGGTGGCGGATCAGGATTCGGAGTCGTGCGCGTTGGAGGAGCCATCCTGAAGAGGTTGACATCCATTAGCACATTGATAGACAAATATTGAAGCTGAATCCAACGGAATGAAAATTGTAACAATATAGTCTTCACATCCGAACAAAATGAACGAATGTAATCCTCTTGAAATGGTCACGTATCCATAAATTGAGAAGCCACTTAGAATTAAGGCAGAGAAATAAATCAACAAGGTACGGATCAAGAACGAATAATCGGTAAGAAATCCCAATCTCAAACCAATATCCGTGGAAGAAGAACTAGAGCTACAAGAATTCCCACCTATGAAACTCCCAAACCTTTCCGGTTATGCAATCAGGTGTTGGGGATACAGGGGAAGCATAATATCTCACCGAAATCTAGCAAATCCTACATCCAGCTGTATCCATCCTTCAACACATAACCGAGAAAAACTTCGGAAGCCATCTACCTCAACCTTCGAAAAGCATCCGTTATACAAGTTATGGCGATACTCCCGAACTCCCGCCCCAGTACTGGGTGGCGTCGAGGTTATCTCACCAATGAACTGCATAAAAGAGATTTTCGATGTCGGCGTACTAAACTCAGGTATTCCAGAATTGCAACGATAAAATTATGACGACAACACCTCAGAGCTCAACTCCCCGGGACACTTCCACAAAACCCCTAACAGGAGGCACCAAGACAATGTTCTCATCATAAAACCATCGGAACGATTCCAAGATACCCGCGTGATCCTAAAAAAAATTTAGTGAAATTTGAGAAGAGAAGAGTCAAAACTCTACGTCAGGATGCCTTACCAGAGCGATGAGGAGACTGGGAAGTAAAAAAGAATTCTTAAACTCTCCGATATATAATTCCTAAATGACTCAAAACATTTTTCTAGACACAACTCGGCCGCTAAAAACGATCAAGCAATGGGGCTCCTAAGGTCGGGGAAGGCTCTGATTACCAACTTGTAACACCCTCGATGCGACTATATCTCCCACGTGTCGAGGCACGACTTAGAGGCATAATCGCATTGAAGGCATATGTCGCAAGTTAGGCAATCTTCACAACATCCCATGTAATATGATAATAAAAGGGGAGACAACATAGTTGGCTTACACTCGCCACGTCAATCAAGGTACATAAATAACAATACATCATCCAAACACTCATGGCACGACTACGGCGCCAAAATAAAAGATAACCCAACATGCGACACGGTCCCGATCACCCCCAACTGGGCACCACTACTGATCATCAGGAAAGGAAACATAGTAACATTGAGAGTCTTCGTCGAACTCGCACTTGAGCTCAAGCGCGTCTCCTGGAGCGGAATCATCAGGCCCTGCATCTGATGTTATAGTAATATGTGAGCCACAGGGACTCAGCAATCTCGCACCCTCGCGATCAAGACTATTTAAGCTTATAGGTATGGCAAGGTAAATATATATGTGGAGCTGCAGCAAGCGACTAGCAAATATGGTGGCTATCCTGTTCGCAAAAGAGAGCGAGAAGAGGAGGCCAAGCGCGAGCGAGAAACTAGAGAACAACCTGCGCAAGCATTACTCCAACACCGTGTCCACTTCCCGGACTCCGCCGAGAAGAGGCCATCACGGTAACACACTCAGTTGATTCATTTTAATTAAATTAAGGTTCAAGTTATCTACAACCGGACATTAACAAATTCCCATCTGCCCATAACCGCGGGCACGGCTTTCGAAAGTTCAAATCCCTGCAGGGGGTCCCAACTTAGCCCATGACAAGCTCTCACGGTCAACGAAGGAATAGACCTCCTCCCAAGACGTTCCGATCAGACTCGGTATCTCGGTTCTTCAAGACACTTCGACGGGTTAAAACAAATCCAGCAACACCGCCCGAATGTGCCGACAAATCCCGATAGGAGCTGCACATATCTCGTTCTCAGGGCACACTCAGATGAGCGCTCCATACAACTAAGACCAAACCTCGAGTTTCCCCGAGGGGGCGCTGCACAGGACTCTAGTTTGGACCAACACTCAGAGGAGCACTGGCCTGGGGGGGTTTAAAATAAGATGACCCTCGGGCTCCGGAAACCAAGGGGAAAAAGAGGCTAGGTGGCAAATGGTAAAACCAAGGTTGGGCATTGCTGGAAAAGCTTTAATCAAGGCGAACTATCAATGGGTTCCCATTATAACCCAACCGCGTAAGGAACGCAAAATCCGGGAACATAACACCGATATGACGGAAACTAGGGCGGCAAGAGTGGAACAAAACACTAGGCGAGAGGCCGAGCCTTCCGCCCTTTACCAAGTATATAGATGCATTAAGATAACAAGATAATATAATGATATCCCAGCAAGTAAATAAATGTTCCAACAAGGAACGGCCTCCAATCTTCACCTGCAACTAGCAACGCTATAAGAGGGGCTGAGCAAAGCGGTAACATAGCCAATCAACGGTTTGCTAGGACATGGTAGGTTAGAGGTTTGACATAGCAATTTGGGAGGCTTGAAAGCAAGTGGCACTACTGGAATCAGCTACTTTGCCATCTGCCAGTTCTTTGTCGTCCGCTAGCAGACGGCAAAGAAGCTCTTTGCCATCAGCTTCCAAAAAGCAGACGGCAAAGAACTGGCTGATGGCAAAGACCAAATTTGCCATCAGCCAGTTCTTTGCCTTCTGCTAGCGGACGGCAAAGATTCTTTGTCATCGGCTAGCGGACGGCAAAGAGGGAGGGGCCCCACTGACAAGCTGCAAAAAAAAAACCTAACGGCCCCCCT
>NC_041382.1:435147305-435168174 GCF_002162155.2 Triticum dicoccoides
CACCCCGACCCCCCGACCCCGAAACAGCACCCCGACCCCGACACGGCACCCCGACACCAACAGGACACCCCGACCCCCGACACCTCCCGAAAAGGTGTTCTTTGGCCTTCCAGAGGCCGACGGGGTCATATATTTGTGAATTATTAGTTAGGTCATATATTTTTCGATTTTTTTATGAAAAACATCATATATAATTGTGTTGATCGTGTAGTTTTAAATGTGCAGTTGTTTCATCGCTGCGAGGTTTGGTGTTCGACGACCTCGCCGTGCGTTTGATGAGCTCTGCCCCTTCATTCGTGGGTGAGCACAAATGACAAGTCCTCCTCCCCCATTAATTATTTGATCTATTCCGATGAAACTTGATAGCTAGCTATATATGTGTCTTGAATCATCAGTATGCGTAACCAATATGTGTCTCCCGTTCGAAAGCGTCATAGTTATAAATATGCATGCATTTGCATATTTATAACCTTGATTCTTTTGAGTTGTCCAACGCTATCCATGGACAGCCCGAGTATGTGTAGATTGGGTTTGTTTTCCCATATGCTTTGCTCCGGATCCGACGCATATATTTCATCAGTGCCTCCCCTGTTGTTCTCCGGGTACACATCCTCTCTGTTTATTGCAGAGACGTGTATCAGGAGAACAGCGGGGAGGTGCTGCCGAAATTTTGCGTCAGATCCGGAGCATAGCATGGGAAAATGAACCCAATCTACACATACACGGGTGGGATTAGGACCTATCATTACCTATTAGAGTGTAGGTTGCATGGACGTAATAAAATTGACAAAGTAGATCAACTGATGAATATATACATGGTGAATTACATATATAATTGTTGTGTGTCTAGTAGCTCTGAAAGTCAAGATGAGTGACCGTGCGTGGATGTATACCGGTCACACTGGTCAGAACAAATGGAGCGCTGAATGGTTCACAAAAACTAAGGGGTTTGTGCAAGCCGCATTTGCAAATGGCCAAAAGAAAACCTGGTGCCCCTGTTTCCGGTGCGGCAATTGGGAAAAGAAGACAGAGGATGAAATGGGCAAACACCTGCAGAAGAGTGGTTTTACGCCCGATTATACGGTGTGGACATTTCATGGTGAGTCTGCCCAACGTGACCGAGTTGAGGTGGATCGTCGTTGCACCGACGAGCATGGTACCGGGATGGAAAACATGGTGCAAGGCTATGATGATGCTCGGGATTCGGACGAGGAGATGGAGGAATCTGCAAAGGCCTTCAATGAAATGTTGGAGTCTTCGAAACATCCGCTCCACGAGCACACTGAGCTTTGTCAGTTGGATGCCATCTCACAAGTAATGGCTCTGAAGGCTCAGTTCAACTTGGGTAGAGAATGCTATGACGCAATTATGACAGTATTTGGACGCTTTCTACCCAAAGGCCATGTAATGCCTGCAAACCTGTACCAGTCGGACAAAATCCTCTGTGCACTGAAGATGCCCTATGAGAAGATACATGCATGTGAGAAAGGATGTGCCTTATTTAGGCTTGACTATGCGGACTTGAACTATTGTCACATTTGCAAGTCTTCCAGGTATATTGTGGTAGACAACGGTATGGGTGAGAAGACACAGACCAAAATCCCTGTTAGTGTTCTTCGGTATATGCCAATCGTACCAAGACTTCAACGTCTTTTCATGGTCGAAGAGACGGCCAGACAGATGACATGGCACAAAATAGGCAAAAGAACCGAACTAGATGCAGATGGGAATCTGATGATGGTACACACATCGGATGGTGTTGCGTGGAAAAAGTTTGATGAATTACATGCTGACAAAGCGGCAGATCCGAGGCATCCTCGAGTCGGCATCAGCACGGATGGGTTCAGTGTGTTTGGTATGACGGCAGCCCAATACAGTTGTTGGCCCGTATTTGTCTTTCCACTCAATCTCCCCCCCGGACAGATTATGCAAAGAAAGAACATTTTCCTGACGTTGATAATTCCAGGACCCAACTATCCGGGCAAAAATATGAATGTGTACATCCAGCCGCTTAAGGATGAATTGCAAGAAGCCTGGGATAATGGGTTCAAGACATACGACGCCTTTAGCAAACGGAACTTTATAATGCGTGTCTGGTACATGTACTCGACCCATGACTTGCCGGCGTATGCGCTATTCGTTGGCTGGTGTGTGCATGGAAGGTTCCCGTGCCCCACATGCAAGGGAGCTCTTGAGTTTCGTTGGCTTCAGGCCGGTCACAAGTTTTCTTGCTTCGACATGCATAGACAGTTCCTGGATCCTCACCATAAGTTCAGGAAAGACAAGAAGAACTTCATCAGGGGTAGAGTTGTCAAAAACTCTGCACCACCTGCATTGACAGGCCAACAGACCCTGGATCAGTTAAACGCTCTCAAGCCAGATCCACAACGTCCAGGGTACTTCAAGGGGTATAATACTAAGCACGCATGGACTCACAAAACATGCTTATGGGATCTGCCTTACTTCAAAGACCTCCTTTGCCCACACAACATCGACGTGATGCACACTGAGAAGAATATCACCGAGGCACTTTTTGGTACATTGTTCAGCATAGATGGGAAGTCAAAGGATAATACTAAGGCTAGAGTCGATCTGGAGGCGCTATGTGATAGGCCGTTACAAAACATGAAAGAACCGAAAGGAAAGCAGAACTGGACGAAGCCAAAGGCATGGTTCAATCTTGGACGGCCATCTATGAGGGAAATTCGCTTGTGGGTGCAACTGCAGTTGATGTTCCCCGATGGGTATGCAGTGAATCTAAAGAGGGGAGTGAATCTTGATAAACTGAAGATATTTGGTCTCAAGAGTCATGATTGGCACATATGGATTGAGCGGGTAATGCCGGTGATGTTGCGTGGCTTCATCCCTGAGGATGAATGGCTAGTATTGGGAGAACTCAGCTATTTCTTCCGTGTTCTTTGTGCGAAAGAACTATCGCCTGGCGTGCAAGAAGAAATGGAAGAGTTGGCGCCGGAGTTGATCTGCAAGTTAGAGAAGATCTTTCCCCCGGGCTTCTTTAATCCAATGCAGCATTTGATTTTGCATCTCCCGACCGAGGCAAGATTGGGGGGGCCCGTGCAAAATCGTTGGTGCTACCCAACTGAGAGGATGCAGAAGACGCTTCGAGAAAAATGTAAAAATAAACGTAGAATTGAAGCATCGATGGCTGAGGCATTCATCACAAAGGAGGCGGCAAACTTCGTAAGAGCGCACTACGAAGCCAAAAATCATCATTTGCATAATCCGAAGCCTCGGTACAATGCTGACGAGCCTAAAAAGGGTGGATCCAACCTCAACCTATTCAAAGGGAATCTCGCACCCGCTAGTGTTTCACATCCAGTATCTTTGGATAACGAAGAATGGCGGACCATTTCGTTGTATATCTTCAACAACCTGATAGAAGTGCGGCCGTACATCGAGTAAGTTCTCGGTATATTGTTTTGCAACTTCTATTTCCTTTGAACAACTCTTATTCCTGGATATGTCATACAGTCGATACGTCGCCATATTCTCGTATGGAGTGGAGATCCAAAAGGATTCCGTCGAAGAGTATGAGCTTCTCGCAAAGCAAGGAGGTGGCTATCCCGGTTTCATCTCTTGGTTCAAACAAACGGTAATTTCTATTAGACAATTTCATTTCATTCGCTAATTTGTGCATAATGCAACAATCCTTTCATATTAAACTTGTAGGCTAATTCAGAGTCTATGGACGCCGAATTGAGACAAGTCGCTAATGGTTTTGACTATAAGGTCCGTTCATTTGACAAGTACGACATCAACGGGGATCGCTTTTGTACCTATGGCAAAGAGCTATCTATGGCCGACCGAAAGTCTACAAATTGTTGTGTATCTGCTATCGGCGAAGGAGGTACCGAGTATTATGGGAGAGTTGAAGCAATTTATGAACTTCTGTTCTATGGTGAAAACCCACCGAATGTCGTAGTCTTCAAATGTTATTGGTTTCAGCCGAAGGAGACTAGAAGGACTCATGAACATATAGGGCTAGTTGAAATCAACCAAAGCACTCATTTAGATGTTCCTGATGTCTATATTATGGCTCAACAGGCGACCCAAGTATTCTATCTACCGTGGGCCTGCCAAACTAATCCAAATCTGAAAGGTTGGGATGTCGTTTATGAAGTGCCGCCACGTGCTAGACTTTCTCCCCCAAAGGAAGAGGATTATGAACCTAACATTAACCCAGACACATATGAAGGAGAGTTCTTCCAAGAGACACGTCTTTCCAAAAAGCGTTTCAAGAACCGCTATACTTCACCCCAAAACATTGAAGTAGACAGCGACAATGAATCCGACATCACCCCAGAGGAGGAACAAGAAGAGCCGGAACAAGAAGAGGTTACTGCTGCGGATGACCTGTCAATGCTTGACCGATTACGTCAAGGTGGCCTTGCACATGTTGATGCCAATGAACCCTATGAGCCCATCATTGATTATAGTGATGATGATGATTATGCATTTATTGATGATACTGATCGAGATTATTAGTAGTGTCAGGTATTCAATTTTTTTATGTTGTACTTGATGATGATACACTTAAGTGATATACATATTATTATTCATGTCGGTACTTTTTTTATGTTGTACTAATTTCGTTTATTCTTTGTCATGGCAGGTGTTGAAAGATGGTGGGCGCTGGTCGGGAACGCGCCGAGGCCCCTTCTTCGTCGGCGCGTGGTGCGAGGTCTTCCATTCCACACGCACCTCTTCGCCGAGCGTTGCTGGACAGTATGGCGACACCGCCGGGCCCTTCTTCGTCGACCGCGGTGCCTAGCAGGGGACGAGGTAAGAAGAAGAGAGGAGGTGGAGCACGTGGTCGCAGGAGAGGAGGTAGGCTGACTCTTACGGCGCCTTCCTCGCCACCGCCCCCAGCTGTTTCACCCGAGCACGTGACTGCTAGGGTGGACTTGTCTGAGGAGGAGGCTGCACGGACTCCGGTCCACGAGCCTCCGGTCCACGAGTCTTGGGCCCATGAGACTTGGGCCCACGAGACCCCGGAGGAGCACACGTCTGGATGGGGTACCTGGTCGGGTCAGCCTGAGCATGGCGGGGAGCTGAGTGGCCATGCTGATGATGGCGGGGAGCCGACTGATGAGGAGGGGGAGGAGGGGGGCAACGTCTACCAGCGTGGTGCTACACGGCTCCCGTCCGTGCCGGTGACCCGCGAGCAGAGGTGGTTGATTTTCCCTGATGGGAAGAGGTACGTAAGTGCATTTAATATTCTTGTACCTTCTGCATTCACGTTTCTTCAAATAACTAATGCGTTGGCCTTGTCATGCTGCAGGGGTTGGGACCACCATCATAGTGTCCGCCGGCCCAACTCCGTCCTTGGAGTTCTTTGCCGGCAAAACTTCCCGGGGTTTGTCACATTGCCTGGTGAGGGTCGGCTTCCAGAGCTTGGATTGAGCTGGGAGCACTACGTGGCTGCCCCGGCCCCGCCGGATGAGATTATCGACGGTGTCGTGTGCGACACGAGGGCAGACATGGTGATCAGAAAGTTCTGGGTAATTTCTCCTTTACACATTTAAAAATCTTCAACTAGCTAGTTATTAATTGTACTAATCAATATTGTCTCATTTTATTGCAGACATTCTACAGGTGTGAGGAGGGATACGAGGAGGACGCGGCACATGTTATCGAGAACGTCTACAAGCGCCTACTCCAGAACTTACGGCACGAGGCTCGGGTGCAGGCTGTTCGAGACTACTACGCCTTGCGTGGTATCAAGAAGACCAAGCCGGCGTGCCACGATAAGTTCCTGAGTAAGGAGCAGTACATGAAGGTAATTCTTAAGGCCTTCTCTACTTAAGTTCCTTCATTTAGTAATTCTTAGCCGTAGCGCTCAAGTTCCTATTTGCTAACTTAGGCGCCTCCGAGATGGTGTGCGGATCGGATGGATTGGGAGGTGTTGGTCGATGAGTGGTGCTCAAAACAATGGCTAGCCCTCCACAACGAGGCCAAGGACAAACGTGCCCAAATGGAAGGTGTGCCACACCATCAAGGCAGCTCCAACTTATATCAGTTCGGGCGCAACTGGGTATGTGGTTTGCTTCATGATTCATGCAATTCATTCATCATGCTAGCTTGAGCCCTTTAATTACTAATTTTCATTGTTTCTCTCTTTCAGGCACGCTACAATAAGGCGGATAAGGTGCCAGAGGTGTACGACCTGTATGCCATGGCCCACACTGCCTCTTTCAAGAAAGTCAAGGCTTTCTCTCAGTCTGACCTCGATGATGCAAACAACTTCACCAACATCTCCTCCCACAACAAGCTCGTGAGATATAGAGATGAGGGGAAGGCGAGGAAAGGGGAGGACTTTAACCCGAGCCAGGGTCCCATTGATCCAGAGCTGGTGATGATATCTGGTGGCGGGAGGTCCCATGGCTCCATAGCCATTGGAGATGGACTTATCCGTTGTCCTAGCACTCTCCCGGAGATCAAGGCGCGCCAGTCGAGCTCCGCTCCTGAGATAAGGCCTCGTGAACGGCCAGTGCAACTCGCCATCAAGGTTAGTGATACGTACTCAGTTATCTTTCTCCATTACATTGTGTGCGCTTCCATCAATGATTACAAATGGTCATGTGAGTGGTGTTGCAGGCTGCTATACAGAGTGAGAGAGATAGAACGGAGGAACTTCTGGCGGAGGCGGCGGAGAGGCAGCGGGAGTTGGAGGAGAGGACGACAAAGATGATGGAGGAGGAGAGGGCATGGAATGACATGCAGGCAAGGGCCATGTACGAGCTCCTTGTGGTAAGTTTCTTCTGCAGATTAGCCAAAACATTCATGTAGTGTTTGTCTCATTACTAACTAGTATGACTGAGTCGTCAAAACCAAATGTGCAGTCTGTGTGCGAGAAGACAGGTCAGACCGCTCCGCCGATGCCAGTGATTGCTCCTGGGACCACGGTGAGTTTTATTTGAATGGACATTACTTGCTAGTCTTAATATTTGAGTGTCATCATGCTAACAAGACATTGGAAATGATCTTTGGTGCAGCGTAACTCCAGACAAGCATCGCACGATCCTTCTCCAGCTGCCGACACGAGCCACCCCGCTACACCTCCTGGATCTTGGTAAGTTTATCTAGTGTTTTGCTTAACACATGCATAAAGACCTACTCTTAGCTTTATTTCCTCCAATTCTTACCATAATGACATAGACTTAGCTTCTTCTCCTCCAAAATGACTTCATAAGCTTACTGACCTCCAAAACCATCCATTTTACCTAAGTTAGCTCTAAAACGATCTGTACTTAGCTTACTTATGTCAAAAATTGCATAATTAGCTTAGTTAGCTCATAGACGATCCATTTTACCTAAGTTAGCTCTAAAATGACCCATTTTACCTAGGTTAGCTTATAAATGATCCAGTTCATCCAAGTTAGCTCAAAAATGACCCATTTTACCTAGATTAGCTCCTAAATGATCCATTTTACCTACGTTAGCTTTAAAATGACCCATTTCACCTAGGTTAACTCCAAAATGACCCATCTTACCTAGGTTATCTCATAAACGATCCATTTCAACTAATTTAGCTCATAAACGATCCATTTCACCAAGTTAGCTAAAAACGATCCATTTCACCTAAATTAGCTCTTAAATGATCCATTTCACCTAAGTTAGCTCAAAAAGATCCATTTCAACTAAATTAGCTCATAAATGATCCATTTCACCTAAGTTAGCTCAAAAACGATCCATTTCAACTAAGTTAGCTCATAAATGATCCATTTCACCTTAGTTAGCTAAAAACGATCCATTTCACCTTAGTTACCTCAAAAACGATCCATTTGACCTTAGTTAGCTCATAAACGACCCATTTCAACTAAGTTAGCTCATAAATGATCCATTTCACCTTAGCTAGCTCATAAACGACCCATTTCAACTTAGTTAGCTCATATATGATCCATTTCACGTAAGTTAGCTCATAAATGACATACTCTTCTTGTTCTAGTCTTCTTCTTGTTCTACTCTTCTTGTTCTAGTCTTCTTCTTGTTCTACTCTTCTTCTTGTTCTACTCTTCTTGTTCTAACTTTCTTATTTTTCATTTTGCAGATTTCATTCACTTGACGAAAGCTTGCATAGATGGAGTGCACCTTATCCCTTTCTCTGTTTCTTTTGTATTGTTGAACTATGCATGTATCGTTGGATGAAACTATTGTAATATATATGGTTGGATGCCTCTATGTTGAACTTGTTATGTTTGATGGAACTATGCATGTAATATATATGGTTGGATGATGAAGTTATGTGTTGGATATCTTATATGTTTGCTCTGTAATGGCCTTTTGAAATATATCTATATATGTCATATATATTTGTGATGAAAATTGTTGGATTTAATAAAAATAGATAAAAGAGCCAATATGCAGGCTCTTTGCCGTCTGCCACCGACGGCAACGGGCTCTTTGCCGTCTGCCGCGGACGGCAAAGAAGACACGTGGCATCCAGCTGTGCTTCCTGGGAGCTGACCCATTTGGTCAGTTTGCCTACAGTGGCAGACAGCAAAGACTTTGCCATCAGTGGCAGACGGCAAAGAACCTGCACTTTGCCATCAGTGGCAGACGGCAAAGAACCTGCCATGTAGTGATGTGTAGATGACATCATACGGCGGACGGCAAAGACACTAGAAATTTTGCCGTCAATGGCGGACGGCAAAGGCCTGCCGTTAGCCACTTAACATACTGACAGCGCAATTATTGTCGTCCGCTCTCTTTGCCGTCCGCCGCAGACGGCAAAGGGCCTTTGCCGTCAGCCGCCAGGAAGCAGACGGCAAAGTAGCTGTTTACCGTAGCCTACTTTGCCGGAGCCTTTTGCCGTCTGCGGCTGACGGCAAAGGCCTTTGCTGTCCGCTGTTCATGCCTTTGCCGTCCGCCGTGGCAGACGGCAAAATAGCTGATTCCTGTAGTGTGGTAGGCATCGTAGCATTGGCATAGCGAAAGAGCGAGCAATCTAGCATAGCAAAGATAGTAGTGATTTCGAGGGTATGATCATCTTGCCTGCACAGTTGTCAGAGTTGACTGGATCCTCAAAAGCAAACTCAACGGGCTCCTCGTTAGCGAACTCGTCTCCCGGCTCTACCCAAACAAGACAAACAAGCAACAAGGACACAATCAACCACGTGCAAGGATCAAACAATATGATGCAATGATGATATGCTATGCGGGATGCGATGCGGGATGCATATGCAAGATTTGACAAGGGATGCATGAACCTGGCCTCAACTTGAAAATCCAAATGTGCCACTGGAAAGATGAGATGAAATCGCTTGAAAACGATATAAAGAACGCCGGAATCGGAGTTACGGTTTGGAAATGGCAAGCGATTCAAATATGACACCGGTCTGCGATTTACAACAAGTAGTCATCTAAATGCAATGAGATGAACATGCTACAGCACCCAAACATGGCAACAAAATACATGGCAGGGATGCATTCATGATGCTTAACAAATGTCTAGCACTGAGCTACGGCCAATTCATCCAATAACAGGTTCAAACAAGCATGGCAAAAATGCATATGGCAAACAGATTTTAGACTTAGTGAAATTAACACTTGTCTGGAATTTTAGATCAGGTAGCACTCTTCGGAGCAACAAAACTTCATGCTACTGGACCTGAACATGGCAAAGTAAAGCATGGCATGGAGCTACTCAAAGAGCTTAACAAAAGTCCCTTAGTGACCTTGAGCCAAAAGGGATCAGAAAATACAATTGCAAGCATGTGAACATGGCAAAAACATAATCAGATCACAGACTTGGTGAAAACTAGAGCATGCTGAAACAGATCTCAAGTAGGCATGTTTACGAGCTCGATGCACTCAGTATGGAGCAAGTCATGACAAGATAAGCATACACACATCAATAATACACAAAATACAAACTAGACATGGCAAGAACAATAGCATAGCATGCACGGGTCAACTACAACATCATCGGCAAAATTGCAAACAAGTTGACAATCTGCCCAGATTCACAAAGTAGCAAAAGTAGAGCTCGATTGACTCAAGCTAGGGTGCTCCATAATTGCAAATAAATACATGGATGGAAAGAGCACTACAAGATTAACAAAACATCCTTACCGATCATCCTCAAAAGAGGCACGGATCACTAGGAAACAACAAGAACATATGGCCATATGAGATAAACAGCTCAAGGACTTGTTGGAAATGCTAAGTCCCAGAAATCAGAATTACCAAGTGCACCACTTTGCAAGCTTGTGCTAGTCACCACACACATCACAAAAATACATGGATTGCACCTCTGGAAAGATGACAAAACCCTTAACAAAAACATATGTAGAACTCATGGGCATATCATGCACACATTAATCATGGCAAAAATGACAAAAAGCTAAATGGAGTAGCAGATCTGACAAATATCTCAAGTAGCCCTCTTCTAACAGCATTTCGGGCATCAAGATGAACTCAAATGAAAATGATGCAATGGAATGAAATGATGTACTCTCTGAGACGAACAATTTGATATGCTATATGCCAAAAACGGAGTTAGGAATGCAAAGATACGATGCTATGAACATGAGCACTTGGACTAGGGTTAGGAACAAAAGTCAACCAAGAGTCTCCTTAGATCCAGATCCAGCGCGCGGATTGAGGCACGCCGGAGAACTCGCCGGAGAGGAGGAGGCCGGCCAGAGTCGAGGTAGGGCAGGGCGGCGGAGGCGGCCGGCGTGGCCGGGCGGCGGAGGTGCGGGCGGCGGGGCTCGGCCGGCGCGGTAGCGGAGCGGCTGACCGCGGAGGCGAGGTGGCGGCGCCCGCCGACGAGGAAGGCAGGCGGCGGCACGACGAACGAAGGCGGCGGCGGCGAGGAGGCACGGGGAAGCAGCAAGCCGGCGGCGAGGCGCGCGGCGCCTGGATCTGGGCCGCGGGGGCCGGATCTGGGCCCTCCGGGCCGCGGTGGCGCGCGGGTGGCGGCGTTGACGTGGCAGGCGCGGAGTGGGCGGCGGCGATGTGTCCGGCCAGGGCGGACGTGTCCGGCCGGCGCGGAGATGATTTTTAGGGTTTCGGACGAGGCGGAAATGAAAATGATGCAATGGAATGAAATGATGTACTCTCTGAGGCGAACAATTTGATATGCTATATGCCAAAAACGGAGTTACGGATGCAAAGATACGATGCTATGAACATGAGCACTTGGACTAGGGTTAGGAACAAAAGTCAACCAAGAGTCTCCTCAGATCTAGATCCAGCACGCGGATCAAGGCATGCCGGAGTTACTGTAGACGCCGGAGAACTCGCCAGAGAGGAGGAGACCGGCCGGAGTCGAGGTAGGGCAGGGCGGCGGGGCTCGGCCAGCGTGGTGGCGGAGCGGCTGACCGCGACGGCGAAGTGGTGGCGCCCGCCGGCGAGGGAGGCAGGCGGCGCCGCGGCGAACGAAGGCGGCGGTGGCGAGGAGGCGCGGGGAAGCAGCAAGCCGGCGGCGAGGCGCGCGGCGCCCGGATCTGGGCCGCGGGGCCGGATCTGGGCCCTCCGGGCCGCGGCAGCGCGCGGGTGGCGGCGGTGACGTGGCAGGCGCGGAGTGGGCGGCGGCGATGTGTCCGGCCGGCGCGGAGATGATTTTTAGGGTTTCAGACGAGGGGGATCCGGATTTTCGGGGAGGAGGCTATATTTATAGGTAGAGGGAGCTAGGAGAGTCCAAATGAGGTGTGGTTTTCGGCCACGCGATCATGAGCGAACGCTCTAGATGATGGAGAGGTTTTTGGTGGGTTTTGGGCCAAATTGGAGGGGTGTTGGGCTGCAACACACGCGAGGCCTTTTCGGTCCCTCGGTTAACCGTTGGAGTATCAAACGAAGTCCAAATGATACGAAACTTATCAGGCGGTCTACCGGTAGTAAACCAAGGCCGCTTGGCAAGTCTCTGTCCAATCCGGAAATGTTTAATCCCCACACACGAAAGAAAGGTAGAAATGACCACCGGAGGAGAACGAAGCACCGGAATGCAAAACGGACAACGGGGAAAATGCTTGAATGCATGAGACGAACACGTATGCAAATGAAATGCAGATGATGACATGATATGAGATGCATGACAATGACAAACAACACACGGAGAGAAAAACCCGAACCCGAGAAAATAAAATAACTTAAAGCCGGAAACGGCAAGAGTTGGAGTACAAATTGGGAAAGTTACATCCGGGGTGTTTCAACACTCCACCACTACTAAAGGATCTCATCCCGAGATCTAGGACTGAAAGAACGCCGGGTACTCAGAACGGAGGTGATCCTCGCGTTCCCAGGTAGCTTCACGGTCGGAATGGTGTGACCACTTGACTTTGAGAAATTTGATTGACTTGTTGCGGGTCTTGCGTTCAGTCTCTTCGAGAATAGCAACGGGGTGCTCACGATAGGAGAGATCTTCTTGGAGCTCAATGTCCTCGAAGTTGACGGTGCGGTCAGGAGTCTTGAAGCACTTTCAAAGCTAAGAGACATGGAACACGTCATGAACATTTGCAAAGTTTGAAGGAAGCTTGAGTTGATAGGCGAGGTCGCCTCTCTTGCTAACAATCTTGAAAGGTCCCACGTATCTAGGGTCAAGATTCCCTTTGATACCGAAGCAAGGAGTACCTTTCATAGGAGAGACGCGGAGGTAAACATGATCTCCGATCTCGAAAGCCAAATCACGGTGCTTACTGTCATAGTAGCTCTTCTGGCGGGATTGGGCTGCTTTGAGGTTATCACGAATGACTTTGCACATTTCCTCTGCCTCTGTGATTAAGTCATTACCCAAAAGCTGACGTTCACCGGTTTCAGACTAGTTGAGAGGGGTACGACACTTCCTGCCATACAGAATTTCAAATGGGGCCTTGCCCGAACTTGCTTGAAAACTGTTGTTGTAGGAGAATTCAGCATAAGAAAGACAATCCTCCCACTTCATGCCGAAGGAGATCACACAAGCCCTGAGCATATCTTCAAGAATCTGGTTGACACGCTCGACTTGACCGCTAGTTAGAGGATGGAAAGTTGTGCTAAAGCGGATGTTGGTGCCCATGGCCTTCTAAAAAAAATCCCAAAACTTTGAGGTAAAGATGTTGCCACGGTCTGAAGAGATCACTTGAGGAATACCGTGCAGAGAGACAATCCGAGAGGTATAGAGTTCCGCCAATTGAGCTGAAGTGATCGACTCTTTGATAGGCAGAAAGTGAGCCAATTTAGTGAGTTTGTCGATGACAACGAATATAGCATCATTGCCACGCTTGGACTTTGGAAACCCAGTCACGAAGTCCATTTCAATGTGGTCAAACTTCCATTCTGGAATGGCAAGAGGTTGGAGGAGACTAGCTGGCCTTTGGTGTTCTGCCTTCACTTTTCTGCAGACATCACATTCATTCACGAATTGAGCAATCTCGCGCTTCATTCGAGTCCACCAATAAGCCTGCTTGAGGTCCTGATACATCTTCGTACTCCCAGGGTGGATGGAGAGGAGAGAATTGTGAGCCTCGTTCATGATCACTTTACGGAGTTCACCTTTGGGTACAACAATTCGATCCTCGAAGAAGAGAGTGTCCTTGTCATCAAGGCAGTAGTACTTGTACTTGGGTTGACTCTTCGCAATCCCAATCTTCATCTTTTTCACCATAGCATCAAGAAGCTGGGCTTGGCGAATCTGGTCTTCCAAGGTAGGAGAGACTTGAAGGTTGGCGAGGAAACCTTGAGGAACAACTTGCATATTAAGTTTGCGGAAAGCTTCACAAAGCTCGGGTTGATAAGGCTTGAGAATCAGACTGTTGCAGTAAGCTTTCCTGCTCAATGCGTCCGCAATCACATTGGCCTTGCCTGGAGTATACTCAATACTTGGATTATACTCTTGAATCATTTCGACCCATCGAGTTTGCCTGAGGTTGAGATTAGGCTGAGTGAAGATGTACTTGAGACTCTTGTGATTAGTGAAAATGTCCACTTTTCTTCCCAATAAGAGATGTCTCCAAGTCAAAAGAGCATGCACAACTGCCGCCAACTCGAGATCATGAGTGGGGTAGTTCTTCTCATTGGGCTTCAATTGGCGAGAGGTATAATCAACAACTTGCTTCTCTTGCATCAATACTGCGCCAAGACCTTGGAGAGAGGCATCACAAAAGACCTCGTACGGCTTGGATTCATCAGGCGGAGTCAAAACCGGAGCGATGATCAATTTCTCTTTCAAAATGTTGAAAGCAATGTCACACTCCGGAGACCAAACATACTTGACGTGCTTCTGGAGAAGATTAGAGAGAGGCTTCGCGATCTTAGAAAAGTTTTCAACGAATCTTCGGCAGTAGCTTGCGAGACCGAGGAAGCTACGGAGTTGCTTCATGTTCTGAGGAGGTTCCCAATTCACAATTGCAGACACCTTCTCAGGATTCACGGCAATGCCCTTGGCAGAGATGATATGACCAAGATAAAGAACCTCATCGAGCCAAAATTCACACTTGGAAAACTTGGCGTAGAACTGATGTTCCCTCAACTTATCAAGAACCAAACGCAAGTGCTTGGCATGATCTTCCTTGTTCTTCGAGAAAACCAGAATGTCGTCGAGATAGACCAAAACGAAGTCGTGTTGAAGATGAAGTTCATCATGCAAGAGAACGTCGGAGGAGCGTTGACGAGGCCAAAAGACATGACAGTGTATTCATATGAACCATAGCTTGTCCTGAAAGCCGTCTTGGGAATATCTTGCTCACGGATTTGTATCTGATGATAACCCATACGGAGATCAAGCTTGGAGAATACTTGGACACCTTTGAGTTGTTCGAACAGCTCGTTGATGTTGGGCAGTGGGTATTTGTTCTTGATGGTCTTCTTGTTCAATGGACGGTAATCAACACGAAGTCGGTCCGTGTCATCCTTCTTCTTCACAAAAAGAACACCACAACCCCACGGAGAAGAACTAGGCCGGATGAGACCCATTTTCTCTCGAATATCGAGTTGCTTCTTCAGCTCCTTCAACTCTTCAGGTCCGATCTTGTAAGGACGCTTGCACACAGGTTCCGTGTCGGGCTCAAGATCAATAACGAATTCAACTGGCCGGTGTGGAGGCATTCCTAGAAGCTCTTCTGGAAAGACGTCTTGATATTCGCAAACGACTGGAATTTGTGAGATGGCATCGAGTTCACCCTTCTCATTGAGAGAAAACAGCCGGATGGTATTATCCTGAGCGGCAAAGACAATTACATCCTCAGACGAATGAGTCAATAGAATCTGCCTGGCAGCACAATCAAGATGTGCCTTGTGCTTAGAAAGCCAATCCATACCGAGAATAAGATCAATATCCGAGTTACCAAGAACAATTGGGGAAGAAAGGAACTTGTAGTCGCCCAAGGTGATAGTAACCTCCGGGACGCAGGTGTTAGCTGTCATCTGCTTGCCCGGTGACACAATTTGCAAGGACTTTGTAGATATTGATAATCGCACTCATACTTTGAAGCAAAAGGTTTGGAAATGAAACAATGCGATGCACCAGTGTCAAAAAGAACTTTTGCAGGAATATCGTTAACTGGAAGGTTACTCATGATCACATCTGACGAGTCCTCTGCCTGGGCTGCATTCATCAAATTGACCTTAGCCTGCTTGGGGTTATGCTTGACCACAGCTGTACTTGTCGATCTCACAGGAGGAGAAGGAGGAAGACGCCTCTGGTTGAAACACTTGTTCGCATAGTGACCCTTCT
Organism: Triticum dicoccoides; assembly: GCF_002162155.2. Taxonomy (NCBI): domain Eukaryota; kingdom Viridiplantae; phylum Streptophyta; class Magnoliopsida; order Poales; family Poaceae; genus Triticum; species Triticum dicoccoides. Next base: position 435,162,982 of record NC_041382.1, read on the forward strand.
GTTGGGACTTGTTGCACGTGACCTCTGAAAGAGGATAGTGATACGGAGCACTCGATCTTGGAGGTTGAGATGAAGTCTTGTTCTGAAAGCCAGGGTTGGGTGGGTGGGAAGAACCATTGCCAACTTTGCTCTTCTGCTGATACGACTGACGGAACGGAGGAGGAGGAAGCCAATACTTCTGCTGCTTGGCCACTTGAGTAGAGGAAGCAGGAGTAGCATCTCTGACTCACTTCTCGGAAGCATCACACCTCAATTGAGCAGCCTCTTGCTTCAGTGCCATGGTGTAGAACTCATCGTATCTCAAGGGCTCGAAGAGAACAAGAGCTAGCTGAATTTCTTCTCTGAGACCACCCCTGAACCGGTATATCATGCTCTTCTCATCAGGAACGTCCTGCTTGGCAAAGCGCGCGAGATTCTGAAACAACTTGTTGTAGTCATAGACAGACAAAGAGCCTTGCTTCAGGTTGCGGAATTCCTCACGCTTGCTTTCAACCACGCTCTGAGGAATATGATGAGCTTGGAAATCTTGACGGAATTCATCCTAGGTAATAACACGTCCACCTCTGGAATCCTTGTACTGCTGGAACCATTCTGCAGCTTGATCTTTGAGTTGGAAGGAAACGAACTTAACAAAGTCCTCAGGTCTGACGTTACTGCACTCAAAATGCTTGCACAGATCCACTAGCCAATCGTCAGCATCGGTTGCCTCAACACAATTGCTGAAAGTCTTTGGCCCGTTAGCAAGGAACTGGTTGAGTGTAGCAAAGTGATTCTGATTGTTGCCTTGGTTCCCTTGGTTGCCTTGATTGCGCTCTTGAAGAATTTGCATGATCAACTGTGTGTTTGCATTGGTTGCGGCCATCACAGCTTGCCATGCCTCCGGAGGAGGTGGAAGTGGTGTCGGATCAGGATTCGGAGTCGTGCGTGTTGGAGGAGCCATCCTGAAGAGGTTGACATCCATTAGCACATTGATAGACAAATATTGAAGCTGAATCCAACGGAATGAAAATTGCAACAATATAGTCTTCACATCCGAACAAAATGAACGAATGCAATCCTCTTGAAATGGTCACGTATCCATAAATTGAGAAGCCACTTAGAATTAAGGTAGAGAAATAAATCAACAAGGTACGGATCAAGAACGAATAATCGGTAAGCAATCCCAATCTCAAACCAATATCCGTGGAAGAAGAACTAGAGCTACAAGAATTCCCACCTATGAAACTCCCGAACCTTTCCGGTTATGCAATCAGGTGTTGGGGATACAGGGGAAGCATAATATCTCACCCAAATCTAGCAAATCCTACATCTAGTTGTATCCATCCTTCAACACATAACCGAGAAAAACTTCGGAAACCATCTACCTCAAGCTTCGAAAAGCATCCGTTATACAAGTTATGGCGATACTCCCGAACTCCCGCCCCAGTACTGGGTGGCGTCGAGGTTATCTCACCAACGAACTGCATAAAAGAGATTTTCGATGTCGGCGTACTAAACTCAGGTATTCCAAAACTGCAACGATAAAATTATGACGACAACACCTCAGAGCTCAACTCCCCGGGACACTTCCACAAAACCCCTGACAGGAGGCACCAGGACAATGTTCTCATCATAAAACCATCAGAACGATTCCAAGATACCCGCGTGATCCTAAAAAAAATTTAGTGAAATTTGAGAAGAGAAGAGTCAAAAATCTACGTCAGGATGCCTTACCAGAGCGATGAGGAGACTGGGAAGTAAAAAGAATTCCTAAACTCTCCGATATATAATTCCTAAATGACTCAAAACATTTTTCTAGACACAACTCGGCCGCTAAAAACGATCAAGCAATGGGGCTCCTAAGGTCGGGGAAGGCTCTGATTACCAACTTGTAGCACCCTCGATGAGACTATATCTCCCACGTGTCGAGGCACGACTTAGAGGCATAATCGCATTGAAGGCATATGTCGCAAGTTAGGCAATCTTCACAACATCCCATGTAATATGATAATAAAAGGGGAGACAACATAGTTGGCTTACACTCGCCACGTCAATCAAGGTACATAAATAACATTACATCATCCAAACACTCATGGCCCGACTACGGCGCCAAAATAAAAGATAACCCAACATGCGACACGGTCCCGATCACCCCCAACTGGGCACCACTACTGATCATCAGGAAAGGAAACGTAGTAACGTTGAGAGTCTTCGTCGAACTCGCACTTGAGCTCAAGCGCGTCTCCTGGAGCGGAATCATTAGGCCCTGCATCTGGTGTTATAGTAATCTGTGAGCCACAGGGACTCAGCAATCTCGCACCCTCGCGATCAAGACTATTTAAGCTTATAGGTATGGCAAGGTAAATATATATGTGGAGCTGCAGCAAGCGACTAGCAAATATGGTGGCTATCCTGTTCGCAAAAGAGAGTGAGAAGAGGAGGCAAAGCGCGAGCGAGAAACTAGAGAACAACCTGCGCAAGCATTACTCCAACACCGTGTCCACTTCCCGGACTCCGCCGAGAAGAGGCCATCACGGTAACACACTCAGTTGATTCATTTTAATTAAATTAAGGTTCAAGTTATCTACAACCGGACATTAACAAATTCCCATCTGCCCATAACCGCGTGCACGGCTTTCGAAAGTTCAAATCCCTGCAGGGGGTCCCAACTTAGCCCATGACAAGCTCTCACGGTCAACGAAGGAATAGACCTCCTCCCAAGACATTCCGATCAGACTCGGTATCTCGGTTCTTCAAGACACTTCGGCGGGTTAAAACAAATCTAGCAACACCGCCCGAATGTGCCGACAAATCCCGATAGGAGCTGCACATATCTCGTTCTCAGGGCACACTCAGATGAGCGCTCCATACAACTAAAACCAAACCTCGAGTTTCCCTGAGGGGGCGCTGCACAGGACTCTAGTTTGGACCAACACTCAGAGGAGCACCGGCCCGGGGGGGTTTAAAATAAGATGACCCTCGGGCTCCGGAAACCCAGGGGAAAAAGAGGCTAGGTGGCAAATGGTAAAACCAAGGTTGGGCATTGCTGGAAAAGCTTTAATCAAGCCGAACTATCAAGGGGTTCCCATTATAACCCAACCGCGTAAGGAACGCAAAACCCGGGAACATAACACCGATATGACGGAAACTAGGGCGGCAAGAGTGGAACGAAACACTAGGCGAGAGGCCGAGCCTTCCACCCTTTACCAAGTATATAGATGCATTAAGATAACAAGATAATATAATGATATCCCAGCAAGTAAATAAATGTTCCAACAAGGAACGGCCTCCAATCTTCACCTGCAACTAGCAACGCTATAAGAGGGGCTGAGCAAAGCGGTAACATAGCCAATCAACGGTTTGCTAGGACATGGTAGGTTAGAGGTTTGACATAGCAATTTGGGAGGCTTGAAATAAAGTGGTAGGCATCATAGCATTGGCATAGCGAAAGAGCGAGCAATCTAGCATAGCAAAGATAGTAGTGATTTCGAGGGTATGATCATCTTGCCTGCACAGTTGTCAGAGTTGATTGGATCCTCGAAAGCAAACTCAACGGGCTCCTCGTTAGCGAACTCGTCTCCCGGATCTACCCAAACAAGACAAACAAGCAACAAGGACACAATCAACCACGTGCAAGGATCAAACAATATGATGCAATGATGATATGCTATGCGGGATGCGATGCGGGATGCATATGCAAGATTTGACAAGGGATGCATGAACCTGGCCTCAACTTGGAAATCCAAGTGTGCCACTGGAAAGATGAGATGAAATCGCTTGAAAACGATATAAAGAACGCCGGAATCGGAGTTACGGTTTGGAAATGGCAAGCGATTCAAATATGACATCGGTCTGCGATTTACAACAAGTAGTCATCTAAATGCAATGAGATGAACATGCTACAGCACCCAAACATGGCAACAAAATACATGGCAGGGATGCATTCATGATGCTTAACAAATGTCTAGCACTGAGCTACGGCCAATTCATCCAGTAACAGGTTCAAACAAGCATGGCAAAAATGCATATGGCAAACAGATTTTAGACTTAGTGAAATTAACACTTGTCTGGAATTTTAGATCAGGTAGCACTCTTCGGAGCAACAAAACTTCATGCTACTGGACCTGAACATGGCAAAGTAAAGCATGGCATGGAGCTACTCAAAGAGCTTAACAAAAGTCCCTTAGTGACCTTGAGCCAAAAGGGATCAGAAAATACAATTGCAAGCATGTGAACATGGCAAAAACATAATCAGATCACAGACTTGGTGAAAACTAGAGCATGCTGAAACAGATCTCAAGTAGGCATGTTTACGAGCTCGATGCACTCAGTATGGAGCAAGTCATGACAAGATAAGCATACACACATCAATAATACACAAAATACAAACTAGACATGGCAAGAACAATAGCATAGCATGCACGGGTCAACTACAACATCATCGGCAAAATTGCAAACAAGTTGACAATCTGCCCAGATTCACAAAGTAGCAAAAGTAGAGCTCGATTGACTCAAGCTAGGGTGCTCCATAATTGCAAATAAATACATGGATGGAAAGAGCACTACAAGATTAACAAAACATCCTTACCGATCATCCTCAAAAGAGGCACGGATCACTAGGAAACAACAAGAACATATGGCCATATGAGATAAACAGCTCAAGGACTTGTTGGAAATGCTAAGTCCCAGAAATCAGAATTACCAAGTGCACCACTTTGCAAGCTTGTGCTAGTCACCACACACATCACAAAAATACATGGATTGCACCTCTGGAAAGATGACAAAACCCTTAACAAAAACATATGTAGAACTCATGGGCATATCATGCACACATTAATCATGGCAAAAATGACAAAAAGCTAAATGGAGTAGCAGATCTGACAAATATCTCAAGTAGCCCTCTTCTAACAGCATTTCGGGCATCAAGATGAACTCAAATGAAAATGATGCAATGGAATGAAATGATGTACTCTCTGAGACGAACAATTTGATATGCTATATGCCAAAAACGGAGTTAGGAATGCAAAGATACGATGCTATGAACATGAGCACTTGGACTAGGGTTAGGAACAAAAGTCAACCAAGAGTCTCCTTAGATCCAGATCCAGCGCGCGGATTGAGGCACGCCGGAGAACTCGCCGGAGAGGAGGAGGCCGGCCAGAGTCGAGGTAGGGCAGGGCGGCGGAGGCGGCCGGCGTGGCCGGGCGGCGGAGG